>NC_140627.1:33941886-34001886 GCF_057382275.1 Copadichromis virginalis
AAAACTCTAAACACAATTAGCACAGGATCGGTCTGTTGTGGCCATACCATTCACACATTTCATGTCGTGTTCACCCAATATGCAGTCAGTGAACACATTTCCACAATGCTTACATTTTCTTAACAGACAAGTTATACCTCCCAACAAAACTATGGACTGTTCTTGTAGTATCTACGAATGTTAACACACAACATCCCACAATAGCAAAAACAATATTCCAAACCGTAGATACAGTATAAAAACCTCTGCCCCTGCAATGATATCAGTACAAAAACAATATCAATATCAAAAATATATCTCAGCTGTAAACAAACAAACAACTGAATAATTGAGACACAGCTGATTTATGTTGGGTAAATTGGGCCAACCACAGCTTCTTCCATTCTGGCTTAGACTCAGTGGGGTTTATAAGGCAAGACCTTGAGGAGTGATGTTTTTGGAAACAAAAAAAAGACAAACACTGTAATGTCTGGTCGAGGAAGAGTAAGAGCAAGGGGCCCAGAGAGAAGAGCAGGCCCAAGGAGAGGGCAAGGTAGAGGTGTAAGAATGCGTGGTGGTGGCATTCCAAGGGCTGCAAGAACAGTAGTCAGTGATGAAATCCGTGCCACTATCATTGACCATGTAATCAACCATGGTCTTTCACTAAGAGAGGCTGGTGAAAGAGTGCAGCCCAATTTGAGGCGGTCAACAGTTGCCTCCATTATACGCATCTTTCAACAAACCAACAGGTAAGTATTGCATTTTACATGGATTGTTCCTATTCTCACTTGACATGTCAATATGGTCATACAGTAATGCATATGTTGAATTTTCTGTCTTTCTAAAGAATGCAACGTCTTCCACCCTCTGGGGGAAGAGGAAAGCTCCTCAGTAATGATCAGGAGCTTGCCATTGTGGAAATGGTTACTGCAAATAATGCAATAAAACTGCATGAAATACAAACCAGAATTGTGGCGGACCATGAGATATTCGACAATATCGATAGAATCAGCCTCACAACCATTTCGCGGACATTGTCCAAACACAGAGTGCGGATGAAGCAGCTCTACACTGTTCCCTTTGAGAGGAACAGTGAGAGGGTCAAGGAGCTACGACGACAATATGTCCAGGTACAGTGTATATTCAATCCAATGTCCAGTTCTATAAGCTTTGCACTTTGCAAGTAGGTAACCTACACAATACTAGGTTACAGTACAGTATGGTATACAGTACTAACATGACTTACATAAACTTTGTTTCAGAGAGTTATGGAATTGGAGGCCAACCAGGCCCCTCATGAATTCATATACATCGATGAGGCAGGATTCAATCTGGCCAAAAGGCGTCGACGTGGACGAAATGTAATTGGAAAAAGGGCCACAGTTGATGTGCCAGGACAGAGAGGGGCAAACATTACCATGTGTGCAGCAATTGCAAATGCAGGATTACTCCTTCACAAATGTCAGGTTGGACCCTATAATACAGAGCGCTTGCTTGCCTTTCTCAATGATCTCCACCAGCGCCTGGTTCCAGAGCAGGGTCAGGAGGGTGAAAACATGAGGACCTTTGTAATTACCTGGGACAATGTGGCTTTCCATCACTCGCAAGCAATAACAACATGGTTTGAAGTCCACCCAAGACTGGTGAGTCTCTTCCTTCCACCCTATTCACCTTTCCTCAACCCCATAGAGGAGTTCTTTTCTGCATGGCGGTGGAAGGTTTATGACCATCAGCCACATGACCAGATGTCCCTCCTTGAAGCCATGGATGCTGGCTCCAGGGACATCACAGTTGACGATTGCCAAGGGTGGATCCGACATACCAGGCGGTTCTATCCCAGGTGCATCGACTTGGCTGACATCAGATGTGATGTTGATGAAAACATGTGGCCTAACCCTGAAGATCGCAGAGATTAGATGCAACTTTTTTGCCTTTTTTTAGCCCCCCTCCCCCCCTTTTGATCTTGGCTTTTTGCTGTTGTTTTTTTGTTCAGAATGCTCTTGTGTGTTTCATGGATATTTTGTTCACTGTAAGCAATACTGTAAAACTTTCTCTGTCCTATCATACCGTGTTTCTACTGTACCTCCTGTGGTAAACAGTAAAGAAACAGAAACTTGTTTGCTTTTTACTGGAATGCTTTTGAATGTGAACATTACTGTACATGTGGACATACAGTTACCAACCAAGACATTTCTGGTGTCAATATGGTGGATTGCATGTTTCGCATGCAAATACCTGTGAAACTGAAACATAAAAGTCTATGCAGTTTTTGTAATGTCAATAATAGCCAGTATTTTGAAACCTGGTGTACTTTGATTGACTGCATGTACCTTGTGAAGTGAAAACAAGTGTTATTCTTTGACAGACTAATTTCATTTTGAGTCAGATTTATAGTGTTTTTGTACAGTTAGTGTGTGCAGAGAAAGATGTGTTCTAATTTTGAAATGAGGAGTTAGTATATATTTAACAAAGTGTATTTTTGGGAAGGATATTATCCATTTGGCCAATTGTGTTTTGTAGGTGTGGGTCTGTGTTAAGAGTTTAGAAAAAGTATCTGAAGTATGGGTAGGCGCTTGTTAGCGACTGTAAAAAACTGTAATAGTTTTTCCAGTTTAGTTTTATGTTTAGTTCAGGCTTGGTTTTTTTATGTATTGTGCACTGTAAATAAACTCACTTACATTACCGCTGCTGTCTGCTGCTTGGATCCTCCTTCTCATCACCACACGACTGCTGCCGCAGCCGTGACAGCGGGTGCTAATAAGAGTTCCTGCTCCTTTTCACCCATGGGTGCAGTGCTATATTAATGGGAAGGAGGATTTTTATGTAGGAAATGAAATACTGTTGAACCATGCTTGAAACAAATAAATAAATGAAAAAAAAATGAAATCTGCGCCCCCTGGTGAGGTCTTCATTAGATCTGCTGCAGTTTGCTTACCAGCCTGGCATCGGGGTGGAGGACGCCATCATCTACCTCCTGCACCGAGCTCTGACTCACCTGGAGAAGCCTGGAAGCTCTGTGAGGATCATGTTCTTTGATTTCTCCAGTGCTCTCAACATCATCCAGCCACGTCTTCTGAGGGACAAGCTGGAGCTATCGGGACTGGACCACCACATGTCCCAGTGGATACAGGACTACCTCACAGGACGCCCACAGTATGTGAGGACACAGGGCTGTGTCTCTGACACGCTGGTCTGCAGTACGGGGGCCCCACAGGGAACTGTGCTGGCACCGTTCCTCTTCACCCTCTACACTGCAGACGTCTCCATCAGCTCCCCACGCTGCCACCTACAGAAGTTCTCTGGCGACTCTGCCATAGTCGCCTCATCACAGGTGAGGACGAGTCAGAGTACAGACAGTGGACTCTGGACTTTGTGGACTGGTGTCAGCAGAACCACCTGCTGATCAACGCCGGGAAAGCCAAAGAGTTGGTGGTGGACTTCTGGAGACGCAGACCCACCACACTGACACCGGTGAACATCCAGGGAGTGGACATTGAGATAGTGGGTGTTCACCTGAATAATAAGCTAGACTGGAGCCACAACACTGATGCTCTGTACAGGAAGGGTCAGAGCAGACCCTACCTGCTGAGGTGGCTGAGGTCATTTGGAGTCCAGGGAGCGCTTTTAAAGACCTTCTTTGACTCTGTGGTGGCATCCTGATAATCCTGTTAAGTTGGCTGTTGGTTTTTAGGCAAGAACATCATTACCATGGTGATCAGTTCTTTCTGGGCCCATGACACTGATCAGTGCTCATATATTGTCACACATCATTTTTTTAAATGGTCAGCAGGTGGTTCTGTTTATGTCTTATGCGGTAAATATAGAGCTATGACAAAATTATCCAGCAGACTGTAAAAACAAACAAGTCAAGACTTATTTCTATTTTGACAAGAAGAGAAAGAAAGGAAAAAGAGTATAAACTTTTTAACAGCAGGTGATACAGATTTTCCTCATTAGATGCTCATATACGATCTTACAAAATGAAAACAAACGAATGGACTTGAGGATAATTAAAGATCATAAACAACCAAAGACTTTCCACATTTGCATTAGACCCACGAGGTATCCCCTGCTGAGTAGTTTAATGTATCTCAGTGCCTCATGTTTTGTTGCTATTGTTACAGCAACAATTTGTTAATTAGCACCACGAGACCGAAAACTCTCCAAGGAGGATTCAGCTAACCCCAACCTCCCACACTAGCACCAGCTGAACTGAATCATCAAGGTCCTGCCTGTTTGTTGCAGAAAGTTTCCATTAAACTTCAGATGTAAACAAAGTCACTAGTTGGCTCCCAGAGATTTGCTCACACTCGAAACTTTTAGACAAATAAACAAATCTAAAAACCCATTTTTCTTGCATTATGACTCTTTAACAACAATAATAATAATAATAATAATAATAATAATAATAATAATAATAATAATAATAATAATAATAATGGATTGGATTTATATAGCGCTTTTCAAGGCACCCAAAGCACTTTACAATGCCACTATTCATTCACTCTCACATTCACACACTGGTGGAGGCAGCTACAGTTGTAGCCACAGCTGCCCTGGGGCAGACTGACAGAGGCGAGGCTGCCATATCGCGCCATCGGCCCCTCTGGCCAACACCAGTAGGCGGTAGGGTGAAGTGTCTTGCCCAAGGACACAACGACCAGGACAGAGAGCCGGGGATCGAACCGGTTACAGATGCACTTCCCAACCCCCTGAGCCACGGTCGGTTAACAGCTCACTTCAGTTAACTGGTCCTTTCATTTCTAAAAGTAAGTTTGACATGAGTTTTAATTTTGAGTTTCCTGCCTGTAGTACTGGATGTTCAGCTGAAACAATCAGATGAATTGTTCAGGAATAAGATGTCATGAGTCTAAATTAAAAGACATTTTAAGACCAAAAACTGTGTCGCCGTGCTACCCTGCCCCACCCCACCCTGACCTCAAACCCAAACATTAACATCTCCAGATGTTTATTTTTGGACTTCATTGTGCTCATGAGTGAAAATGGCATAAAACTTGTTGAAACAGTATATTACTGTATTTCTTGTTTTTTGTATGTGTGGGGGTTTTTTTCTCTCCACTTTAGTCCAAATTCAGTAAGTCAGAATTAAACCCAAATAGTTTAACCAACAGATCTGCAAGGATAGATTATGTGGCATCATATGGAAGGACAAGACAACTAAATTTGTGATAAAGAAAACTGAGTTTCTGCTATGCATCCTGATCGGGATGCAAAGTGCATAATAGAAAAGTCCAAATGAAATACAGACTGCAGACTTCTCCAGCCTCTTAACGTGGAAATTGTAGGTGACTAAAATGTGAATTTGATCACATCTGGTGCACTGAGGCATACTGACCAACCATACATTAGCTTTCGCTTAAAGTAACACCTGGGATAACTTGAAAGAAAAACAGCAGTTTAAAAATTAAGCATAGTTGCAGTTTGTAGTTCAAGTCTTTTACTCAAACATTAAAAAAACAAGCTTCTAATCCTTCTTGTTAACTGCCCCATCAGAATGAGGGTTTTTCAGAATAAAGGACAAGAAGTGTTTGTAAAAATCTGTTTTTTAAGGTTGAAAACGTGCAACAAACTGTGGTTCAGAAAAATAAAAAATAGTGGTCACACAATAGACCATTTGACCTTTGTTATCTTAGTATTTGAACTTTAATCTGGCTTGTTCCTGCAGTCGGCCTGAGTGTGTGCTCTCATCTTCGTGCCATCTTCCGGCTATAATGAGTGTTCTGGAGGCCTTATAGTTCCCAGGAGTCTCAGTGACCAGCAGGTTAATTGAATTAAAGGTTGCAGTAACAGTTTCTCTCTTGAGAAATCTGGGGAACTGGCAGACTGGCCTTTTCTTTTCATATTCACTTTCTTGGGATCTGATCATGTGCATCTGTGCATTACTGATTACTTCAGATACTTTGAATCTTATCTTTTTAATGATAATGGCTCCAAGTTTCACTTCTTTAAAATTCACTTGTGCACATCAGCACAAGCACCTCAGCTGTGGTGGAGGGGTGACGATCTGAGTGGACGTGGACTCCTCTGTGAGGCCATCTGTCCAGTCAGAGTCCAGAGCTCAGAGAGCTGTGCACGAATCAATGCTGCAAGCCTCAGTGAAATGAAGAGTGGAGCATAACTCTTCCACAACAATATGAGAGACTGATGAAGAAAACCAAAATTTCCAGCTATTACTGCTTAAGAAAGCTCTAGTTGTGTGGACTAAGAAAAAATTATTTTTCAAATGATTATATGCAAACAAAAGAAATGTGAGAAGTCTTTTTGCAGGTAAACCTGGGTCAACCTGGGTCATTTACAGTTGCAGCTGCCTTTGTCTGTTAGTGTCTCACCTGGCCTGCTTTCAGTGCAATGTGAATGAGGTGTTAGTAGACCCAGTAGATCAACAGAACCCATAGATATCTTGTGATAAAGGTTATGGTCAAATACATCTCACACATTACAGTACAGATATTCTCTGAGTCTTTACCACCCACGGCTCCACTGGTTCTTTTTTCGTTTTTTAATTCAAGATTAATAAATTCTCCAGTTAAATAGACCTTATTCAAACATGCCATTATTACATTTCTGTAAATGAGATTACACCGAATGACAAGACTTATTTCTGATTGTGATCAAACTGAAACTGAAGTGAGTTCTCCCAAACTTCTCATATGTTTACATTCATTTGCACTTTTTAGTGTGTTTCACTGCCTTTTTGGTATTTCTTTTTTTAAATGTCAGTTTCCCAGAGTACACTTGAAACTCAGCAGGCAGAAGGTGATTATTAGCCCCTGTAGAGCTTTCATTACCACCTGTTATAATCAGTGTTGTCCTCTGAGCCCCATTAGCCTGTCTGTCTCTCAGAGGACTAATTACAATCAGAAATTGTTAATAAGTGTTTTGTTAAGATCCAGCTCACAGAGGAGCTCATTACTGACCACCTTTCTCTCAAAAACACTGATGCTCATTACCTTAGCAGCAAATACTATGATGAAACATGGGAACCACCAGGGGGCAGCATAGGCTCCCAGTGGTCCTAAAAATACAAAGAAGGAAAATGTCTGTGAAGGTTCTCAGTCATCCAGGTCATCGTAGTCAAAGGAGCTTGCAAAGAAAAGCGTCTGGACTTCTTTAAGTTGCTTGAAGACGTTTCACCTCTCATCCGAGAAGCTTCTTCAGTTCTAAGGTCAAATGGTGGAGAGTCCCAGATATAAACCTAGTGGGAGTTTCCCCCCACAGAGGGACAAAAGGACCCCCTGATGATCCTCTAATCGCCTGAGCCAAGGTGGGAAACTGGGCGTGGGTCCCAATCAGCCAGAGTTTCGGGTGTGTTCATTGTGAAACTTGGCCCCACCTTATCATGCGAATTCCTGAGGTCAGATGGCCCAGGATGTGAGTGGGCGTTAAGGCGTCTGGGGGGTCACTCCCACTAGGTTTATATCTGGGACTCTCCACCATTTGACCTTAGAACTGAAGAAGCTTCTCGGATGAGAGGTGAAACGTCTTCAAGCAACTTAAAGAAGTTCAGACGCTTTTCTTTGCAAGCTCCTTTGACCCCAAAGAAGGAAAATGTTTGACTTTGAGTGGACCTCCCTGCAGATCTGTCCTTTCTAATGAAGAAGTCACACAGTTTCCACATGTGGGAGGAACTATACAGTAAAATAAAAGTTATTTTACTGTGTGTTCAGACATGAACAGTGTTGGGACTAACGCGTTATTAAGTAACGCGTTACAGTAACTACGTTATTATTGTGGTAACGAGCACAGTAACTAGTTATTATGCCAAAATCAGGAACGCGTTACTCGTTACTGGGATTTAGATAGGGTCGTTACTCGTTACTTCGTGTGGTGGCTATCGCGGAGCTTCCACAGATTCAGTAACATTAGCAAGTGGTGGAGGCCAGCAGGTGGATGAAGGAAAAGGGACGCAGAAGGAAAAGAGACCCGAGGCGGCCGCCGGTCCAAGTGTGAACTGAACTTCAGGTAAGAAGTTATGACCTGCAGTCTCTCTGGGTCAGATATGAACCAAGTTTAGGTGGAGTTTATTTTTGTTATTCTGACTTTTTCCATACTGCGTGCTAGCTAGCATGAGGGAGTTTCTATACAGCTGGGTGGTGCTATGAAGTTAATGATGCTGAACTTTATTTTGTTCATAAGTTATTAGAGTTGCCAACCGTCCCGTCTGGTATTCAGAGAAAATATTACGCGTTTCTTATTGAGGTGAAAAGGAACAGTTTGTCCCGTAATTCAGCTACAATGAAAAAGGCACAAAGCTGGAGTTATTCTGTGTCTTTGCTGCACAGCCGCCTCTTCTTCTTTCATTCTCCCCCCTCCCTCTCCCGTTTCTACTTCAATCATGAAAACTGATCAATGATCAGCTGATCGGCTCTCTTGTTTGTTTATCGCTCACTCACTCGCGCTAAACAACAGCAGCACGTTTAAGCTTGATCAGCTATTGTTAGAATTTATTTAATATTAATTTCTAGTATCAGCTGATGTTTGCTGGAGCCACAGCTGCAAAAAAGCTGATGGTCATGATATGGTTTGGTTATCTGGTGAGAGGGAAACATGAAGATGAAACCAGGAGATGTCCTTACTGGATCATCAGAGCTGAACAGGTGATGGAGAAACAGGTTTACCTTTTAGGTGACATGAATGAGTTGAAGGGAAGTTATGAACTGTTTCTGAGAGACAAATAACCCCAGGATCCTTTTTTAGGTAGCCGACAGCTGGTAACTGTGCAGGTGCGGATCTAGCAAAGTGTTGCCAGGGGGGCATGTAGGGCATTAACGGGGAATGGGGGGCACAAAGAAATACTTTTCTTTCTTATTCTCATTTAAAATGTCTAGCTTTTAAAAAAATTATTATCTGAATCTTACAACAAACAATTGATAGATTGATGCATATATACCATCAAAACAGTGAACATCACTGTCACAGCAGTGTTTATTTTCATTCAAAGGCTTTATGATTTTTCCTATAATGGTGGGCCGGTCTCTAGTCAAAATGCCCGGGCCAATTTTCTGTCCCAGTCCAGCCCTGTATGCAGCTCATCTGCAGTCTGGTGTTACCTACATCTTCCTATTCAGAAGGCAGAATTTCCGAGTTCTGAGTACAATCGAAAGCACCACGACTGCAGTTTTTGTGTTGGATGTAAAAGGCGCACATGACGCTGTGACGTAGGCTAGAATCATGGCAGCAGTCAATGACGGTCCAGGCGTGGGATTTCTCTCGTGGAAATATGCACATTATCTTTTCCTTTCTATTGGTAGGTGGCACAGTGCACTTGTGGCAAGTAAGCAAGCTAGAAGACTGGCAAAGTTATGGAAGCAACACATTAACAAGAGAATTCTGAGTAAAACCAAAGTTACTTTCCCTAGTAACTAGTTACTTTGAAAGTAACGAGTAACTTGAAGTAACTGAGTTACTTTTGAGAGAAGTAACTAGTAATGTAACTAAGTTACTATTTTAAAGTAACTTACCCAACACTGGACATGAATAAGTTAAAATGCATGAAAAACGATGACAAATGCAATCTTTGAGATTTGAGAACAATAAGAACATGAGTGCACTAAAATCAATTATTAAGTAACATGTGTAATGGCCTTTTCTGATAAAAAGAGAAATATCAGTTTTCTGGTACAGTTAACCTTTTCCTCTGTTTGAAAAACTTCATTTAAATCCACATCCAGTCATACGATTTTTACACCTTCAATTATTCAAAGAGTAAGAAGTCTTAATTCTTTATTTTTAAAATATGAAAAACAAATATTCTGCTGGAGTCTAGCTGCCCTTTTCAGTTTCTGTCATCCTTGGTTTCTGTTCAGAATCAGATCTTTTCTAACCGAACTTACATTTCCACAGGGGAAACTGACTAGAGCAGGGGTGCAAGAAATAAGCTTACGAAGAGTCCAAATTAATATTGAGTAGAACTTAGTTCAAGTTTCTCATGTGGCCGTTTAGGAAAATGAATAACTGTGACTTTATGAAGCTTTAGAAATATAAATTTCATGTGATAAACATTTTTCTTCTGAATGCTCTCATCATGTTTTTGATAGAACGTGTCGAAAGTAAGTTCTAGTAAGTACTGTGGAAAAGTAGAGTACTTTTGGAAGTACCCACTTAAAATAGCTACAGTAACAGTCTATAGCAGGGGTGTCGAACTCCAGGCCTCGAGGGCCGGTGTCCTGCAGGTTTTAGATCTCACCCTGGGCCACCACTCCTGAATCACATGATTAGTTCATTGATAGGCCTCTGGAGAACGTCAAGGCATGTTGATGAGGTCATTTAGCCATTTAAATCAGCTGTGTTGGATCAAGGACACATCTAAAACCTGCAGGACACCGGCCCTCAGGGCCTGGAGTTCGACAGCCCTGGTCTACAGTCTAACAGAGGAAACAAACCTGACGTCGGCCAGACCGGCTGCAAAGTTTTAAATGAATAATTGTGTGTTCCAATCATTTGAACCCTCCTGTTAGTTGGTTTCCAGGAGCATCAATTATGCTCCTCGGTTAATTTGACCCAGGTCAGAAACACTGGTATTGATTATTTTACAATTTTCTTTTATAATTTTGATTTTCTTCGTTTTCTGTAGTGATGCAGATGACATGTGACATCTCTTCTGTTCTGGGTCAGTCTGACCCGCAACATAACAGGAGGGTTAAACCTCTGATAATGGGACTAAAAGCAGTTTTGGGGTTTTGCCTGAACTGTTTAATTCTTATAAAATTAATGCAAAAATGATTTGAGTCATTGAATTAAAGCTGAAAGTCTGCAATCACATGTTGATTGTTTGATTTACAATCCACTGTTGTGCTGTTCAGAGCCAAAAGTACAAAGTTTTGGTTTCTCTGGTTATAAAACATCTTTCTGTGAGATAGGGTGACCATATTTTGGCTTCCAAAAAAGAGGACACTTGGCCCAGTCATGAAGAACTTTAATGACTGAATAAATGTTCTTTAAACTGTTTGTTTAAAGAAATTTTTAACGCATTTAAACGATGCCTTCTCTGTGCGGTTAATGAATGGTGAAATGTGTGTTTCTACACACATGGAAGCTTCTGCTGGGTTTGCACTGCAGCTCTTGCAACACAATTCAGTGCACGAAGAATCATTTTCTTCTTTGTTATTCGATTGTTATTGCTCTGCTTAGATTTTTGTGCCTCAGCCAACACATTTCAGAAGTTCGAAGGCAACAGTCTCTGTTTCTGGTTCACGACAACTTTTACTGTACAAGATTACTGAACAGACTGTGGAACAAGGTGAGGCTTCATCCACAATGAGAAAAACACAGGTAAATGTTAAAAATTGACCAGATTCAAAATGTTCCAGCACCAATCGGACAATACGAGGAGAATCTACACCATAAACTGACACATGTACAAAAATCCAGAAGGAAAAACCACACAAGCTCCTCATCTTCAAAACTGTAAATGGTTAAACAACCAGGTGGAGTCACCCAATGACGGCACAACATTTGTGGGACTTTTGGTAGTTGCTCAGCAGATGTGGCACCACATGCTCAGCAGTAAAAACCTCCAGTTTAATCTTCCTGCCGGGGAAGTCTTGGAGATTTTGGATGATGTTCCAAACAGAAGAACCACAACCAGAGGGATTTTGTTTTACTGAACTCCCACAAAACTGCCTGGTGTCTTTGAGGGCTTCATGTTGAACATTGTTGGTGTTTGGCTGGAAGCAAATAGAGTGACACACTAACACACAAACCTAGCGATGACTCCTCCAGAAAGATATTCCACTCTTTGTATTTCTTTTTGCAGGATTATGGAATATCAGATAAAAGCTTCTTTGTCTCAGACTTGAACTGAAACAGATTCTTCATGTGCTGTTAGATATTTGGCTTTAAATCAAAAGTGTTTTGTACCCAGCTGGACACGTTGGAGCCTCCCTTACATGGCCATGTGGAAGTGCTCTGCTTCAAGCTCCTGTTTGGTTTTATTTCTGCTCTGCTGAGCATTTTTCTGCTTACAGCCTGACGTCAGTTCTTGTCCTTCTAAATAAAAAGGGAGGATCTGTACAGTCATATTTGCCTTTTTATGTATGTGACATTCGAAATTTAAGACCAAAGGTCACAACATGAAAAGCTCAAGGATCACCGGTATCACATTTAACGTTTTTCACTTATAATGTCATTTCTTTTAGAAACACAATGATATTATTGTGCTCTGACTCTTTCTGGAGGCCTGTGCAAAAATGAGCTCAATCAATGCATGATAGCCAAGTGATCATGTAATTTTTCACTGGTCCTGGGACTCAGTTGGAGCCATGTGATTTTTTGAATGATAAAAAGTCCATCAGGTCAAAGAACATTTAACTGGACTTTGTCTCATGCTGCTGGTAAGATCATTGCTTCATCATAGAAAACATTACTGAATATTAATGAACTGTTTGTTTGAATGCTGTTTTTTAAATTACCACCACACCTATTTTAGCTTTTTTAATATTTAATTGGTTCAAACAAACATTATTCAGGTTTGTGAGCGTTTGTGAGAACTTCTGCTTTTGTTGGCTTAAAATCCAGGTTTTGAAGATAGTAGATGCGATGTTTTGTTCACCTTGTGTTTGCATACCCAAGACTTATAATCCCATGTACAGTGTTTTCTGCTGTGTGCAGTGCTGCTATAGATTTATGTATTTATTGCAAAATGACAGTAACATTCTCTAATTCCTGCTTTGGGGTGTTTTCCGTTTGTTTTGGAGGCTGAATTGATTGTGAAAGTTTTCTCTTGTTGCTGGGAAACTGTCAAGAAATGATTGCAGCAAAAAACAAAGTACTCATTGAAGCTCTTTTTATTTTTTTGGGGGGTATATTTTGAGGAAGTCTGACAGCAAAGTGCCTTCCACAGAAAAGAAGAAAGGCTTTTCCATCACATTTACAGGCAGCATTTAAAAATCTTATGATAGATATTTATTATTTCTGATCTTAGTTATATTCCAAGTAATGTATTTATTGACGTCAGCAGTTCTCTGTCTGATCAGGCACATTTAGCAGGGTTGTGAAATCACTGGCGCTCAGTGGATATCAGAGGTGGCTTTGTGATGTGTCCAGTTTGTTCCCTTTCTTTCAGTTAAATCAGCTGAAGTGTAAAGAAATGCAGAGAAGCAGTGAATACACAGGCTGTGCTGCAATGCCAGCACTACATAAGAACAGATACATACAGTTAGGTCCATGGTGTAAATGGACAAATGAAATAACTAAAAATAAAATGTACATTTCTAATACTTGGTTGTGAACCCTTTGCTGGCAATGACAGCCTGAAGTCTTCAACTCATGAACATGAGCAACGTTCCCTCTAATGTTTCATGAGTCTGAGCAAACACACCCTTGGACCACTGTGAGCGACAGCAGACGTGTGCACTGTGGTCACGCCAGCATCCAATCCATCCAATTTACACGGTTTATTAAAAGAATCAAATTACAGCATTTATGTTAGACTACTTTTAATTAACTGCTTTAGCCCACTTACAATGAAAATGTAAAAAAATCTTGTTCATGACCTGTGTAGCATGTTAACACTATTGGAAGTAAAAATAACTTAAACTCCAATTTTGAAAACACAACTTTCTTTTTTTTTCAAATAAAGCTCTGATTGGTATTATGAGTCTGTGGTCTGGGAGAGAGTTTGTAACTCTCTGTCCTGGTCGTTGTGTCCTTGATAGACACTTTACCCTACCGCCTACTGGTGTTGGCCAGAGGGGCCGATAGCGCGATATGGCCTCGCTTCTGTCAGTCAGTCCCAGGGCAGCTGTGGCTACAACTGTAGCTGCCTCCACCAGTGTGTGAATGAATAGTGGCATTGTAAAGCGCTTTGAGGGGTCCTGAAAAGCGCTATATAAAATCCAATCCATTGTTTCGTATTTAAAAGAGTAACTGAGTTATGCAAACAACAAAGTTTTTTGCAGCTGTTTACCTAAAAATGCAGCCAAGACGTTTTTTTAAATAAACATTTCAAACTATTTACAGAACAATCAGCTGTTCTGCATCAACTCTGATGCCACACAGATTATTTGTGCCACTCCAAAAAATAATTTCTGTCCACTATGAGATGAAGGAGAACAACAGCCTGATACCTGCAGGCCTGACAACAGCAGATGTATCACTGCTGTAACACCGGTGACACTCAGCAGTCACTAGTGATGGGATTTCCGGCTCTTTTTAGAGAACCGGCTCTTCAGGTTGTTTTGTTCCTTTAATTAATTTATTATTAACAATAATATAAAATTATGCACAAAAGGAATTACTAATGTAAAAAAAAGTGGTTTTATTTGGCCCCAAGAGACAAAGCACGTACAAACTCCAAAACACATTTCTAGCTTTAACAGTGATTTCACAACCCTGCTAAATGTGCCTGATCAGACAGAGAACTGCTATCATAACAGTTTTTCCATCAGTTGTTCCGTCTGTCCTGCTCACGTCTCCAATGGTTGTACACGTTGTCATTAACGTGGCTTCACTCCGCATCAGCCGCTTTGCTGGCTAAAACACCGGCGTCGGCACATAAGGACGCTGTCATAGCCTGTCAACCACGTTGATTAGCTGCGTATATACGAATGTGAATCGCATCATTGGCTGGACCATGGGATAAGGTGGCATCGTTCTAATCCCATATGGGAGCAGCCAGTCACTGACTAACACTGCAAAACAGAATTGTTAACGTATTTATTTTAATTTCAATTCAGGTTACTTTTTTTTTTTTTTTTTGTGCGCAACGCAGATTTTCTGTGCGCAGAGACGTGCCAGCAGTGCGCAATTGCGCACGCGCGCAGCTTAGAGGGAACATTGGACATGACTGCTGTTTTCGTCCTTTTTAATGCTCTGCAGACTTTTACTGCAGCAGCTTTAAGTTGCTTTTTGTTTGTGGGGCTTTCTGTCCGAAGTTTAGTCTTCAATAAGTGAAATACTCAGATAGGTTAAGATCAGCTGACTGGCTTGGCCATTCAAGAATATTCCACTTCTTTGCTTTAATAAACTCCTGGGTTGCTTTGGCTGTATGTTTTGGGTCATTGTCCATCTGTATTATGAAATCAGTTTGACGGCGTGTAGCTGAAAATGAGTAGACAGTATGTCCCTGAGTTCATTTTGCTGCTTCTGTCCTGTCACATCATCAATAAATACTAGTGTTCCAGTGCCACTGGCAGCCATGCATACCCAAGCTATCACACACTTCTGCGCTTCGCTGTGCTATGAGGTCCAGTCAATAGCCTTGTCTTGTTCTAACTGCTTAAATCAGTCTATCACCTTCTTCCTGAAAGACCATCTCTGAATCGAGGAGGAGGCCTAAGGGTACATCTTTGGCCATCTTACAATGCTGTGATTGCAGCCATTCCCCAACTCTCTGTGAATGGTACTCATGGCCATTGATCAGTGGTTTTTGATCAGTGGATTTTGGTCGGTGGTTGTTGATCAATGGTCATGAGAATTTGCATAATTAAGATTAAGGAACTGACCTCCCAGCCCATTGTTCCTTCACTGGGCTGGTTTCAGTCATTATGCAAATGTACTGTTTATAAGATTTGGGGAAACCTGCAGTCAGCTGAGACTGAAGAAGTCACCTGGATGAGTGACAAAACATTTCTCCCACAAAACCCTACGTCCAGATGAACAGAATCAACTTTTGGAGATCACCAAAGATGTGACTCCCTGCACGCCAGCAAAACCAAGAAGGGTTCTTGTGCTGACATCTATGTTTGTCTTGATTCGTGGCGCTCCCACAATGCATTGAGGCGTTACGTCAACTCTAAAGCCCTATCCAGTCTTTAAGTCTGACGTCACTAGCCGTGTCTGGGCCTAAACTCCGCTGCAGGTCCATATATCAAACGATCACTGTGGCATTACTGAGAGTTGAAAAACTGTCTAAAGTCTTTCATCTTTAATAAAATGATCAGCGTTCTGCTCTACCAGGTGTAACAATTGAGTTTAACATCCAGGCATCCATGAAAACGGAATTTATGACATTTAACGGAGTTAGAAGTTAGCAGGGAGTTAGCTCGCTAGCTTCTATCTAAATACAATATAGCATGTCCTGACTGCGGGGTTTTGGAAACAAATTAAAACGTACAGCTGTTGTCACTTCCAACATAAATGAAGACAGAAAACTAAACAGCAGTGACGTTTGTAGGGTTACTGAAGTTGGGCTAGCTGGTATATAATGATGTGCTACGTGACCGCTAGCGACACAGCTATGTTAGCATAATATAAACAAGCTAACTTTTTTTCCACTCGATAAAAGTTAACGTGAGTGTTCTCGGTGGTCAGGAACAAATGTAATCGCATGGCAGGATGCTGTAAAAGGACCAAACTTCAGCCAGGAGAACAACTGAGATAATCCATCCACAATACGAGGTTAGTCATTCATATACTGCTGCATGGGCTGGGCTGTAGCTACATCCTAAGGTTTTAAAAACTGAGCTTAAATAAATGATTAGCGGTAATAAAAGCCGAGGGAGGTCAACAGTGATCACTGACTGTTTTAGGAGCTTTTTGAGATCAAATAGAAGAAAATACAAAACATTAAACATGTTAACAACACAAAAGCCATATTAAACGCAGACTACTTTAGACCCGGAAGCAGGATTCGTCACGTCATCACGTAGCTCACATCTTAGTGTCCACACAGATAGTGCCACCTCTGATCATTACAGTTATCTCAGCTAAAGTTTGAATTGCAGGAAGAAGAAGCTGGAAATGAACCAAAGGAATTTATCTCTTCCCACTGGGGACCCTCAACATTCTTTCCTTGCTGATGTGAAGATCCTATCTGGACCATTTTTAACTCTCAGCGGTGCCTGAGTGTTTTTTTGCTTTCAGTAACTGAAGGAGCATTTAGACCTCCAAATACTTAACAGCTTTAGGTGAAAACAAGGAACTACTCTAAAACTACAACTCCTGAATTTAAGCTCATTAGAGCAAAATTCATTTGTAAAACTAGTCATTGGGTTTTATATGTGAGCAGAAACCGCTCACTGGCATATTTTCAGTGTTGATCTGTCAGACAGGTCAGTCAGGTCAGTTGTTAATGTTTTCAGGAAAGAAGTTAAATTGTATAGAAGTCTTGGAAAAAAGGGCTTAGTAAAGACTTTCCTGAGGAGTTAACGGTTCCAGTGACTTGTTTATGGCTCTTATTGACTCTAATGGGGCAATCAGAGCACGCTCAGTGGGCCATGAGCTGTCAATGAAAAGTTGCTAGAGAATAAGAGAAAAGTTAATATGGCGGTGATGAAGACATTTTGAGGTCTCATAAATAGGACTCCACAAGTCAATCAGTGATGTTACAGTGGGTATGTCCATCTTTGTATACAGTCAGTGTGCTGGTGAAAGCAGTATGTGTGAGATCATATCAGGTCCAAACATCCTCTCAGGATGCCCCAGGTTCCATTTATGTTCATAAAACTTAAATTTTTTTGTTCAATCAGTAATAAATATTCCTGCATGACGTTTTATCACTGTTTATAAATCCCTTCTTAAATATTTACCTTAATAGATTTTAGATAAAGAGTCTGCAGGTTCAGACGTCCCTAGCAGTTAAGGTTGGAGTGTGACAGATGACGACAGATAAGTGGAGGAGTCCCGGCTCCTGTCAGTCTGAGGATACAGATGTTAGCAAGAACCAGAAACCTAAAATTACAGCTTAACAGTGTGCAGTCAGAGGTGATCAAAAACAGGTAACAGACAGCTCAAGAATCGTCCAACCTGCCAAACACAACCAGAAGAAAACCACATTCAGCAGCAAATCCAACAGCTCCACATGTGATCTAGAAATGAAGCAAAGAAAGAAATTAGATTCACTGCCTTCAAAGCACCGCTGATGCCAAACTAAACAGAACATTTGAAATGGCATATCTGAGAAAGTCACATGTTGTTTGAGGAAAAACTTTTTTTTTTAATCTGGCGACTTTCTCAGTTAATCCAGAGACTTCCTGTCAGTACTTGTACTTGTACTTTTCATTTTTTAATTATTCCTTCTTCTCTCTGCGGGGAACATGAAGAGGTAAGTGTTCTTCATTCAACATACATGTTATTTCTGACTCTATTTCTGACTTCCGTGCCGTCCGTGTGGACTTTCAGTGAAACTGCTGAAATATATTTAAGTTAAACTTTCTATATGTGTTCAATTTCCTTAATTTTAATCAGTCATGTGACTGCTGGACTGCAGGTCTGAGGGTAGAAATTTAAAGGTCTTACTGAGATTTCATGCTTCATACTTTCAGACTTCAAGTAAACCCCCGCGTATCCTGTCCTTACTCTCTAAGAGTGCTTTTAGGGCAAGGTGGGACATTTTATGGTCCTTTTGTCTTGATCTGTTTGGAACCAGAAGAAGGAATAATGGGCGGAGAGGGTGGAGGGCAGAGTTATCAGCTGATTCCAGCTGCATTCATGCACTGCATTGGAGCATCAAACTACTCTGTCACACCCTCTGCCATGTGATTGGTCAGAAGATGTCATCAAAATACTTCAATTCCAACAGCATAAACGTGGTCCAGAAGTCCAGTCCAGGGACTCCAGTTAGCTAGCAGACAGCTATCAGCTACAGCCGCTTGTGTCGCCACTTACCTGTCAATACCAGAGGCCACGCCCCTAATAATGCAGACTTTAAATTTTAGAGCAATGTAAACATTTGTGGGAGTCTCTGCTGCCTCTGCTGGACTTTGGAGGAACTGCACCTTTTGTGTCATTTTTTTATTTAGGTTTTTAGTCCTGAAGAGAAGAAATCCCCCCCCCCCCCCCCACACACACACACACACACATACACACTAACACACATGGCTTTTTTCACAGACTGTCTTAACACAGAAGGAGGGTTCAAACTCTACCACTCTCCTCGCTCCTGTTGTCTCCTCCTATTCTCAGTGAGTTGGAGGTGTGTTGGCAGCTTGAGTGGAACAGAAAGTCGGAGCTGCAGCAAAGTGAGAGCAGCAGAGAGACGAGCTACACAGTGAGTCTGAGTGTTTTTCTCTGTGGGAGGTTTCAGGCTTTTAGTGGGACAGCTGGGACTTTTCACTAAAGCTGTGAGTACGCGAGTGTGTGTGTGTGTGTGTGTGTGTGTGCGTGTGTGCGCGTGTGTGTGTGTGTGTGTGTGTGTGTGTGTGTGTGTGTGTGCGTGTGTGTGTGTGTGTGTGTGTGTGTGTGTGTGTGTGTGTGTGCGTGTGTGTGTGCGTGTGTGCGCGTGTGTGTGTGTGTGTGTGTGTGTGTGTGTGTGCGTGTGTGCGCGTGTGTGTGTGTGTGTGTGTGTGTGTGTGTGTGTGCGTGTGTGCGCGTGTGTGTGTGTGTGTGTGTGTGTGCGTGTGTGTGTGTGTGCGTGTGTGCGCGTGTGTGCGTGTGTGTGCGTGTGTGCGCGTGTGTGCGTGTGCGCGCGCGCGCGCGCGCGCGCGTGTGTGTGTGTGTGTGTGCGTGTGTGTGCGTGTGTGCGCGTGTGCGCGCGTGTGTGTGTGTGTGTGTGTGTGTGTGTGCGTGCGTGTGTGTGTGTGTGTGTGTGTGCGTGTGTGTGTGTGTGTGTGTGTGCGTGTGTGCGCGTGTGTGCGCGTGTGTGTGTGTGTGTGTGTGTGTGTGTGCGTGCGTGTGTGTGTGTGTGTGTGTGTGCGTGTGTGTGCGTGTGTGTGTGTGCGTGTGTGCGCGTGTGTGCGCGTGTGTGTGTGTGTGTGTGTGTGTGTGTGTGAGACAGCTCAGCCGTCACGTTGCAGGAGTGTAACTTGACTCTTTGTGCTGTTAGTTGGAATAAAGAAATTCGAGCTTGGAGCTGGATTTTTAAGCTGTTTGGTGTGTGACACGGCCTTTACAGTCATGGCGATCACGAGGAGCTAAACATGGTCAGAGACCAGCGTAATGAGCTCCGCAGCCAGGCTCAGTCAGAGGTTTCACAGAGTTCCAATAGCACTAATATTATATTAACAGAAATCATAAAATGTGTTTAAATATTAATTTAAATCTTGATTATAAAGTTAACAATGATGTCATGACCTGCATGGCATTAGTTATTCCCAGGTTTAGTTTGCTCGTTCTTCAGGGACGTGGTGACGATGTGAGGAGCCTGTACACAGAGCCATGAGTGGGCCTGATTGTGTGATAAGCTATCAGTATCCTGGTTACTCATTATCCCATGCTGCTTGTTTCCAAACACTGTGCTTGCTGTCAAACATTTAATCTACTGAAAAAAAGAACTTGTCTTTGACCCGACTTGTAGGACATCTGCTGGAAATCGTTTCCTGACACCTTCAAGGATTTTTCTTCTTTCAGTAGTCCAACAAAAACCAACCAATCCCATTTTAGCAGGCTTTGGTTGGAGAGGCACCGGGTAAACCATCAGCAATCTTCAGATCGAGCATGTTCACGAACAGTGATGAGGAAAACTGGCAACATGGAAGACCTGAAAAACTGGCCAAAGGAAAATGTTTCCTTCATTACAAACATTCAGATTATTCCAACCATCAGGAATCTCACCTCACTCCGTGAAGTCTGTGTGGAGGCAGAGGGTGGAGGTGGTGGTCATCGGTTTTATCTTCAAACATGAAGGTCGTCTGTTTGTGGCTCTGACAGATAAAATCTGTCACAGAATCGGTTGACGTCTAAGATAAGAAGCTACTTCCTGTCTTCTCCACCTCCTTCTACCACAATTTCTCTGTTTCCTGTTGTTGTTGTCTTTGTATTTCAGCCTGATTATGGAAATACGTCACACGGCACAAATCAAATCAAACACATTCTTGTGAATTTTGTTCACATTCAGTTCTGTTTTAGGGGAAAAAAACTCTTTCAAAGAAAAAAAAAGCTTTGATCTTCTTGGTAAACATCAACATTTGTCTTCTGGTCCTTTGCCCTTCGCAATAAAAGCCTCCAACCAGACTCCTCTTCGCCATGATGGCTGTGCCAACATCAGTCAGTCCACCGTACTGGTCCAGGATGAAGTGATGACTTCTTCACAGACATTCATGGTGCCCAGAGGGTGAATGCTAATGTGCCGTCAACTGGTGAATGCAGTTCCTCTGCTTGAAGCATCCTACGAAACACTGACAGTTTAAGAGCTAGTTGGACAGAAGCCAATGGGAAAACAGCCTTTTCAGGTCATTTTTAATAAAAAATGAAGTTAATTTTGCAAATTCATATTTGTCAACATGAAGAAATATCCAAAGTATGCACTCTGGCTACTAACTGAGCCAATAAGCATTCAGTGCTGATGATAGTGAAAACACTCCGACCAAAGCTTTTATCATTCTTCTTTCAAAATGCTGCAGAAGGTTCAAACAGCGCAAACACATCCAGAGGTCCAGTGCAGGTGAAGCTAGCAGCTACAGCAACCTGTGTCACCATCCACCTGTCCGTCGCAGAGGTGCTGACCTGGCTGCTCTGTGACGCCGTGTCAAATCACCCTCAGAACGATCAACGTTTTACTCAGCAGCTCTATATCCAAACACTCACACGCCCTGTGTGTGTATGTGAGGACCAAAATCTGCATTCTGCTATACTTGTGAGAACCAACAGTCACTTGTGAGGACACACAACCCAGTCCTCACAAATTTGAAGCCTTTAAATGCCTTCAAATTTGTGGTTTTAGTGTCAGGGTTACAATTAGGTTATGATTAGGTTTAGGGTCAGGGGCTAGGGAAAGCATTAGGTCAATGAAGGTCCTCACTAAGATAGCTGAACAGGGTTGTGTGTGTGTGTGTGTGTGTGTGTGTGTGTGTGTGTGTGTGTGTGTGTGTGTGTGTGTGTGTGTGTTTTTGTGTGTGTGTGCACTCAGTACTTCTAGAAGGTAGTGTTTGCTCAGCATGAGTGTGTCGGGCTGTTTGTGCTGGACTTTCTGCTGAATAAAAGCGATGAATGGCAGGTTCACCCATGTTTGTGGTTCACAGGGTCACTCTTCAGTCTCCGTGTGAGTCAACAGCCTCAACATGACCTCTGACCCCAGAAGCCTACGAGTTCCTGCTCGATCCAGGAGTCTCTTCAACAGCATCAAGGTTTGTCTGCAGCGCCACAGCAAAGATAGGATGGAAGGAAAGAAGGAAGGGACTGAGGGAGAAAGGAAGGGAATACAACAAAGGAAAGAAAGAAAAGATGAGTTGAAGGAAATTTGTAACATTTATTGTTTATTTCAAACTTAGAGCTGAAAAAGTGGGAGTGGTGCTCGGGCCTGTCCGGGCTCGTATGAGGCCTGCTGGGTAAAAATGGTGGACTGTAAACAGTTAAAGGCCGATGTTGTGTCAGACAGATGTTCCAGTGGTTAAGGCTTGTCTCTAACAGCTCGTCCCACAAAGATCTGATTTCAGTGTTTAACCCTGGAGAACCCATGGGGTCAAATTTGACCTGGTTTCTCCAGGGTTAAA
Source organism: Copadichromis virginalis (assembly GCF_057382275.1). NCBI lineage: Eukaryota > Metazoa > Chordata > Actinopteri > Cichliformes > Cichlidae > Copadichromis > Copadichromis virginalis. The sequence goes on from NC_140627.1 coordinate 33,964,194, forward strand.
GTGATGAAGAAGAACGCTCAGCTGCGTTCGTTAGTCTGCTCTCCCAGAGTGTCTGGAAAAACAAATGAAACACAATGACTTGATCACAGGATCACATGGCGCTGTAGCAATGCCTGTGACAGTAAAATCAGAAGTGGGCAAGGTCAGAGGTCAGATCCCTTCAGGCAGCGGAGAGATTTAAAAGCTGGCCTCAGACGCTCGCCTGTCTAAACACTGGAACCTGTGGGACTGAAACTTCACATCCTGAGCTTCATCCTGGAATTGTTCTCCAGTCACATGATCCCAGGACGAGCTCAGGGCAAAGAAAAATACTGTTTCTTGTCTGTACCTTTCACGTTGTGCTGAAATTGAGCCAGAAACAGACTGTTCAGTATGCACGATGGATGTAACCACCCTCAGGTTACTTCCGCACTGTGGGTGGAGCTACAAGTTACCACCTATAGATTCTCAAATGCTAATGTTAGCAGGTGTGGAAACTAGTGTGAAGTAAAGCCAAATAAAATGCCAGAATTTAAGTCGGCAAAGTTGGACTTCGGAGGTTTTAACACAGCCTGTCAGTCTGTTTGCCAGTTTGTTGCCTCGTGTGGATGTAAGGGGAACTGCAGCTTGTTTTAAAATGCGTTTTCTGACTTTCTGTCTTCTTCTTCTTCTGTTTGCAGTTCTTTGTGTTTTGCCACAGTTTGCTGCAGCTGGCCCAGCTTTTGGTGTCGGGCTACATGAAGAGCTCCATCTCCACCATCGAGAGGCGCTATGGCCTATCCAGCCAGAAGTCTGGGCTCCTGGCCTCCTTCAACGAGGTCAGTTCAGCTAGGACTCTGAACTCCTGCTTAATGAATTCATGGCTCTTCAGAAAGTCACAAGTTTGTTTTTGGTTTGAGAATACAGTCCAGTATACGATACAAGATGGCGATAAATGAATGATAATCGGAACGAGGTCTAAGCTTTATGTTTGAGATGTTTTAGTTGTCCTTTTGATGAAAACAAACAAAAACCTCAATATGAACCTGAAGGTGACAGGATTGGAAATCTTTGATGTTAGTCTTACATTACGGATGTTGTGTGTCTGAGTACAGGTGGGAAACACCATCCTCATCATCTTTGTGAGCTTCTTTGGGAGTCGAGTCCATCGGCCACGGTACATCGGCGCTGGAGCTCTGCTCGCTTGCCTGGCCTCTCTGCTGATGGGGGTAACGCACTTCATGAGTGAACCGTACCACTACACGAAGAGCATCATCGGTGAGAACACACACACAAACACACGCACACAAACACACGCACACAAACACACGCACACATCGAACCTCCTGAGTTTTTTGAATGTTCTTTATTTTGTGGAGTAAGTTATCAACTGTCCCTGGTTTACATACTTCCTGGTTAACTGGAGCTCAGCCTTCTCTGACACTCTGTTACCACAGTAACCTTACAGCAGTTATATTATTGGTCAGATTATTAATGCTCCAACAGCACAAACACAGTTCACAGGTCCAGTTAAGGGACGTTAATTAGCTGATGTGCCAGTAAATTAGAAATAGATTGAGTTCAGACTGAATCTTCTCCCTTTCAATTTTATTTGCAGAGAACGAAATCTGTGTGTTGAATTCAGACAATCTTAAAAGTGTCCCTGTTTTCCAAACAGCCTCCAATGAAAAAAGTGCCAACCTCTGCCAATCAGAAAGCTCAGTCACCACCTCATCCTACAATCAGACCTGCCTGAAACAGGAGACCCCTGCCCAGCAGGGGATCTACCCCATGCTGCTCCTGGGTCAGCTGCTGTTGGGCGTCGGAGCTGTCCCCATCCAGCCCTTTGGCATCTCCTACATCGACGACTACGCAAGCAAAAGGAATTCCCCGCTCTACCTCGGTAGGAAGCAGAGAATGATATTTTAACTCGCAATTTGGTCCCGATGTCACGTTCTGGGAGATTAAGTAGTTTAGAGGTTCAATACACCTGAGATGAAGACGTCAAGAAGTCTCTTGAGGGGGTTTCCTCAAAGTGAAGTCCCAAGTCCATCAGTGTCTCAGTGTCTCATCAGTGTTAGTGCACTGCATTTAACCAACTGTTGCTGATTAGTTTGAAGATTCTTTATTTGTCACATACATACTTATACAAGTACAACATGCAGTGAAATGTATCCTGACACACTCCCCGACTGTGCAAAAGGGGAGAGAAGAACATTATACACATTGAGTACTGCATTTTATGAATGTTTCTCACGTTTTGAGCCTCTGAGCACAGAAAATAACATTTTCTATGACTTAACATCTGTACCAGGTATTTTCCACTAAGGAGTATCCTCCATCTATGAGCTTATACTTTCTGAAGTGTTCAAAAACTTTTGATCTCACAGAAGATCTTGATTGGCTGGTCTGGATGAACACTCTGATAAACGTAATTCCCGCTGAACTGCCAACTGTGATGCAGATCAGGAGGAAAATATTTAAACCCTCTAATTGGCTGGAGTGTTGAGTCTTTGATCCAAAGAAAAAGGGTCCAAACGCACTTCCAGCTTCAAACCATTGTTGGGTTGAATGTTTGAGGCGGAGACAGGACACGAAAAGAATCAGAAGACTTTCCCCAATCGCTGAAACAGATTTCTGGTCTCTGTGGTGGACTTTTTTTTTGAAGAAAGAAAATGAACAATAGGGAAGTTTCCTCTAATTCAAAGACAAAGCCAGAATGACCCAAAGAGACACAACAGTTATTGCTCTTCAGCATGACTGCATTTCTTTTACCACCCACTGTTATATCATAGCTGTGTAACAAATACCTTTGTTCCTCATAACTATCAGGCAAACATTGGCAAGAGTTGTATTTAACAGACTGAAAGCAGATCACTTGAGGCCATGAAAGATTTTCTGCTCAGGTCAACTCACATTACAGAACTTTAACTGGGCGTTATAAAAATATGAGAAGGCGATAACAGCAGAGACCGAGGTCATCAAAGTCCAAGAAGCTCACCTGACCTGTTACAGAACAGTCACTGTGACAACAGACGTGATTGTAGTGCTGCATTGTAGTTACATTAGCCTGCGGCGTCTCTGCTTATACAACAAACCTGTTTTAATTAGGATCCTGGGACCTGCAGGCAGGAAGTCTTTAATAATGATGTGAAATTTCTTCACTATAGCTCCATTGTTGTCCTAATTTCAGCACAAATGCTGCCCTTGCTGCATATTTTGTAGACACGGTGTGATTTCTTCTCCTTTTGCTTTTGTTTTCTGTCACGCTGGTGTAAGGAAAGCTGGGCATGCTCAGATGTTAAAACCTTTTCTTTAAATGTGAGATTGCTTCATACAAGAAATTTGCTGTTTTATCTCATTTTCAAGTTTGTTGAGGCCTCTGAGTGTAAGAAGAACTGCAGGACAGCGACACAGCAGCCACATGCAGCTCTTTGTAACACCTCACAGACCTCGCCGCTGCTTCTTGTTCCATATGTATAATGTTTACTGTTGTAACCTCATAATGAATCTGTCTATGTGATGGTGAGGAGGTAGGAAATGTTTGGTTAGCAGAATCTTTTTTGTGTTTGACGGAGGCGCCTGAAAAAAGCAGGTAAAGTATTCCAAAGTGATGTTTGAGGTGAAAGGTCAGGGTCAACCCGTTGGCCAGCAGGCGTCTCTTTCATCTTCTCAGGGGTTTTTTTATCGTGTCTTCCAGGCATCCTCCTTGCTATGACCTCAATTGGCCCGGCCTTCGGATTCATCACTGGGGCCCTCATGCTACGCTTCTATGTTGACTTTGACAAGGTACCCAAAGGTGAGGAGGCACACTGTGCTAATGCTATACAGCTGTTTAAAGAAAGTTTATCTTACTCATTTTTAAAAGGAAAGGAGGACTTCCTGCATGTGAGCACTCAACATGGTGTTAATAAAAACAGTGTAAAGCTGACTAATGTGGGTCATTTCCTCTAAAATCTTCTACAAAAGATAAAAACCCATAAAATAAATCATATTTAAATGATGCAGTTTGGCAAACAGTGGCTGAGGTCTTCACTGGTGGTGTGAAGTTCTTTAAGACAGCCATGTTCTCGTGACCATCAGGCCGCAGACAGGTTTTGTAACAGATACACACCCTAATGACCTGTTTTTGTGTATTTGCTAACTGGAAACGCTGCAGCAGCGCTCAGTCCTCGGGCTGTTTATGCCGTGCCAACATTTCTACAAAAGGGTGGCGGTTTAAAAACAAGTGTTCTAGTTTATCCTGTTTTACTCATGAGAAAGCAATGCTGAAACAAAGAATGATATCTAAAGATTAATATTTGGGTTCAGCACACCGGGAGATTGTCAGTGTTTGCACACTTTATGCAGTTACTGCTGTGGAGATACTGAACCCGACTCTGCTGGAGGCATTGGTCTCTTGGAACAATACATTGTTATGTTTTTAACTTATATAACGAAGCATCGTCATTACTGTCGATATTTGGTGCAAATAATAGAAATGAACTGAACTCAAACCTCTGACATCCAACAAATGATCAAGCTGTGAAGCCTTTCGTGAATGAGCATTTCTCATGTTTTGGCGGATTTCCTGCTGCCTCTTCTTTCTTCACACTCAGCCAGATGTAATTGGAGGTGTAAGCTGGTATTTTGTAGCTGAAGTAGTAGATTATTTGCTGTTGAAAGTTTCAGGTTTAGGGCAGATATCCAGATTAGAAATATGTTCAGACAAGGATCTGAGGTGTTTTCAGTGAAACTATTATATTTATTTCATTAAATACTCCACAGTCAGCTCTTTGAACTAGTCATACTAATTATCAGTCACCGGCCCCACTCCTGCTAACCAATTGTGTTTTACTTGCATCTGTTTGAAAGAGTGTAAACACGAAACATTATTTTATTTTATCTGCTAGAATATGCAGAAAATAGTTTTAAACGTTAAAAACATTTCTTCAAGTCAAAGATTGTTATATATGATTTCATTTTTGCTTGATGCATAAAGTTAAAAGATTAAAACTCATAAAACAAGTTTTAAAAACAAACATTTTCATTTGATTCAATGTTATATGATGGATTATGCAGAAACAATAAAATTGGGCTGGAAGGTCTATCGCTTTAATACATATTCAGGGTTCACATATCCTAACCCTAACCCATGTTTTTAAAAAGTAACTAAGTAACAAAGCAACTAATTACTTTTGAAAACTAGTAATGAGAAAAGAAACAGGATTACTTTATGTTTGTGACATTGCATTTCTAAGCTTCTTGCTTTAATGTGTGACCCTAACCTTAAGTGGCTAGCTGGTAATGTGCTGGATGCTAACAGGCTAACTCCCACCATTTCTGGGATCAATAGTTCTGCTACATCTGCTCATATTTCAGGTTTCGTTTCTGATCTAAGTTGAGTGAGAGTTTCGTGACATTCAATCAGGCATTGCAGTCGTTTGACGTCTGCATGATTAATGATGTTACAGTCTCTTTACAGACTTGTTGAAACAATAACTTGCTTGTTTCAACATTCCCAGTGGAATGCGTACATGGGCCAACAGATTGTGAAAGTGAATGTGCCGTCACACAACATGTTTAACAATTTGCATGTTTAGAAAAAATGTAAAATGTTGCATCAATTCTGTGTTTGTAAGTAAAAACATACAGAGGAGAATGTGTGCGAGTGTGTATATCTTATTTTATTTTGTGGGGACCAGGGACAGGATGGGACGTGGAAAATTGAGGGCGCTTTTCTTTTGCTTCATGAATGTATGTTTGAGGTTTAATTTGTGGTGCTAAGGTTGGAGAGTTATGTTTAAGTTTAATTTCCTTGAAAAAAAATAAAACAGCACACACGCAAGTTGAAGCTGTCACCTCGTAATCTGTATTAGGGATCTGTATTCCCTGTATTAGGGATTGACACACTTAAAGGTGTCACTGGTGGTGGTTGGTGGGCTAGTAAATGAAAAGCTTTTTTTGATGTGGTTTGATTTGTAACACAGTTGGCATGTAGGTTTATTGGCTTACACTGAGCCTTCAGGCAACTTAGCGCTGAGTAAGCACTAAATATGTTCAGAGGAGAATTTAAGGACAAATATGTTCAATGAAACAATATTTAAAAAAAACATTTACTGCACACACTACAAATTGTCCCTGTTTTTCTATAAAGTTTTGTCAATAAAACACCAAAATCACCAATTATAGATTTTAACCAGCAGTCATGTGCTTCATTAGCAATAAGTATTTTTATCAGCTTAAAAGCTCAACTTTAAATGCGTTTAGGCAGTTTTGATGATACATTCCTCCTTTTTCTTTCACTCATTTAGGATCACAGGAGATGTAATAAATAGATATGAAATTAAGGAACCAACAGATTTTTCTGATAACTAAAGTATTTTAACTTTTAATGTTTATCCATCCTTTCTTCTTTAGTTTTACAAAGAGTCAGCTACGCTGTGAAATATCTGGGAAGGTTTTCCAATAATAACAGCTGGATTGACAGTGAGGACAGTAATTGGACAATAGATTAAAATTTGTAAAGCATTGTTTTTGTTTTGGAAACAAAAACATTTGTCTTTGTTTTTCTACAATTAATGGATTTTATTTTGGAATTCTTCTCTTGGTTGCTGTTGCATAAGAGCTGTCACACTCACCTTATTTGAAACCTTCACCACTGGAACCAGTGCTAATGTCAGATAATAGATAAAAGCAGAGCAGTCTTAACATGACAATAACTGCACACTGAGCAGTGTAATGAGGTTAATATAGTAAACAGGTAAAGCAGGTTAAGGTGTCCATTGCAAGATTTTTGGAATGTTGTTGTTGTCAGAGCAGGACCAAGAGAGTTACTCATTCCTGATCTTCAGTAATTACAGCCTTGCAAAGTTCCCACGGAGTTTTTCAATGATCAGGTTCCACTGGGATTAGCCTTCATTGTTTGGCGATTCAAACATGAATGTCACTAAAATCTGCAGAGGTTCTTCATCGTCATGGGTGCAGCCACAAACAGATAGGTAGAACCATTTTCATTGGTGTCCCTCGATAAGCAAAGCCATAACTGGTTTAATAAATCAAGGAAAACAAGTGAACATTTTTAGATGGGCAGTGACGTTTGTTTCAGATTGGCAGCATGTCATTGGTGTACAGTTAAATTAGTGGAAAGTTGTGTTTACAGACTACAGGTTGTGTCTTGATATCTATAAATTTTAGGATGTAGACACAATTACAGCATCCATTTTTTTTCTTTAGTGTGCATTTTGAAACCTCCAATTATACATTTGGCTGATGTTATGTTGGCTGCTGGTTTATATTTGGATAAAAAGTTTATTTCTAGGACTGCTAAGTTCTTCTTGCACCTGCAGACTGCACAAATGCACAGATCCCCTCTAGTAACAAAGAAAAAAAATACTAAGTTCTAAAACTGGTGCTGAGACTTCTGGGATGGTCTGTTAGTACACTTAAATGCAGAGCAGCCATATTATAGCTCAGATAATTAAAAATGCTCCAAAAGGGTCCAAAAGCACAAACATGAGCCAGAGGTTGACGTGAAGGAATCCAATTAGCTGAGGTGAAGCTGACCAGGCAGCTAGCATCTAAATTTTCATCAGATTTTGCTTAAAACGTTCACACAGTACTGAATGTCAAGTTACACACGGTGAAAACACTAGAACCAGGGACCTGTAGGTTCTTGCAAGATCGAGTTATGGGAAGCTCACTTTTACCAAGCAAAAGAAAGTCGTTTGTGTTTCATCCAGAACAACCTCTGACAGGGAAGAAGATTTCAGCTTGTACTGTAAAAGCATTCAGTTTTAGTTCTTTGTTAGGAATGACTCCATGACCAACCCTAACTATAAATAACAGCAATGGCTGTCCAAACATGGAACTCCACCAGCATAGGCTTCATCTGACTTCTGTTTTTTGTGTAAATGACACATCTTTCAAACAAAGGAGGTATGATGACTTGTTGTTATACCATAAAGCGCGTACAGTAGGTTTTTCCCTTAACTGGCTCAGTAAGTCATTTGGGGGGCAGTTGTTTCACCATTTAGGTCCAAGTATGCGTTTAAATTATCGACTGTATATTACAAATGTGAAGGACAAGTTATAAGTCAAACTTGCAGACGTATTTCTATCAGAAGATTCATGAATTTAAGCAAATTCAGTCTTTGTATATTATTACTTTAGGCAGAACTACTGGAGTCAAAAGATTACTTCCACCTGGTTGTATTTCACAACAGAGCAGGCATCACTGAGAACTAATATCACATGATTACTTTGGAGGTATAAAGGGGGAGCTGCAGTGGAGGTGGGTTGCAAATTGGTTTGGAGTTTAAAGGTTAAAGCAGCGTAAATATTACACCCTATATAAGAATTTTTGGATATGTACTTGGATGAATGATAGGCTTATGGGCTGGCAGTGAATTAACCCTATGTTACATGTATTGATAATTTATTGGCTGATATAAGGCAATAAACAGCTGCAAATAAAATGAAAAAAAAAGAGTCGTAGTCTTCGCATGTGGCAACACAGTGGTGCAGTGGTTAGTTCTGTTGCCTAACAGCAAGTTTGACTCACCATCTGGCCTCTCTGTGTTAAGTTTGCGTGGGTTCTCTCCGGGTACTCCCGCTTCCTCCCACAGTCCAAAGACATGCATGTAGTGGGGTTAGGTTAATTGATTATTCTAAATTGCCCATAGGCATGAATGTTAGTGCGAATGGTTATCTGTCTGTCTGTGTTAGCCCTGCGACAGACTGGCGACCTGTCCAGGCTTTACCTCGCCTCTTGGCCCCCCTGACCCTGATAAGTGGAAGACAATGGATGGATGGATTCTTTGCATGGATTTCATGATTTGTGTTCTCTTCTGTTTCCAGAGGAGATTGAGTTGGACACTAAAGACCTGCGCTGGGTGGGAGCATGGTGGCTTGGCTTCCTGGTAGCCTCGTGCCTCCTCTTTCTCACTGCACTACCTTACCTCTTCTTCCCCAGAAACATGCCCAAAGAGGTGAGTCAGTCCTATCTAATACAGAAGAGTTGTTGTTGGTGTAATTGAACTTACATGTAGAGAAAATGTTCATGGGCATAGTCAGCATCCGTTATGGGCCTTAATATCCCAGATCACGTTATTTGTAACATTTAATCCAGCACCACTCAAGGGCTAATGCTTGAAGCACATCAGATGCATTGACTTTGTTTTTCTTTACACACCTATAATTGCCTCGCCCTAGCTTAGTGATTAATCCAGACAGATCCAAGATATGCGCATGTGTAGCAGGTGTAACTGAAGATAATTACAGGGGGCTCACAGTGACTCATGTTCTCTGACAGGTTGATGAACTCTATTCTAGGGAAGAAAAACAGTTGAGTAGAGCGTAAATAGCAAAACTGTAAAACTTGTACATTTGTTCCACCAACAAAATAGATATCAATCTGATTAATCATTAATACACCTGACAGGTCTTTCATAGAACTTTTCTGCTGGAGAGTGGCTTTTCAAGTGAACATTTTATTAAATATTTCATAATGTTTTATCTGTAGTTAATATCGGATTGCATTTATACAGAGCTTTTCTAGGCACCCAAAGCGCTTTATAATTCTACTATTCATTCACACACTAGTGCAAGCAAACCACAGTTGTAGCCACAGCTGCCCTGTGACTGACAGAAGCGAGGCTGTCATATCGCACCATCGGCCCTTCTGGCCAACACCAGTAGGCGGTAGATGGAGTGTCTTGCCCAAGGACAAAACGACCAGGACAGAGAGAGCTGGGGGATCAAACCGGCAACCTTCTGGTTACAGATGAGCTTCCCAACCCCCTGAACCACGGTCGCCCCAGTTGTCTGTGGCTTTCCATCTTTCGCCAGCTATACACCAGTAGCTAATCTTTCTATTGGTACTTAAATGCATTGTTCTTTATCTTCTATTTTGGTTATTTTGCCAGCTCCTCTCTATATACTTGAATTTTTTTGAATTATGTTTCATGATGAGTGGTATTCAGCTTCTAGGTGTGGCAAAGCTATGTTTGGCAGCCTGACATGTGGTACCAGGTCACAGATTTAAATAGCCAGACTGGCTTCCGGCCCTCACCTCGAGTCATGACTGAAAGACCAATGTAGTGAATAAAACCAACCAAAATAGGTTCCTTTCTCAGGTGGGCTGGGCTTAGCTTCAAAGCTTGGTGAGGAGTTCGAAGATGGTAAATGGCCTGTATTTATATAGCGCTTTACTAGTCCCTAAGGACCCCAAAGCGCTTTACACATCCAGTCATCCACCCATTCACACACACATTCACACACTGGTGATGGCAGCTACATTGTAGCCACAGCCACCCTGGGGCGCACTGACAGAGGCGAGGCTGCCGGACACTGGCGCCACCGGGCCCTCTGACCACCACCAGTAGGAAACGGGTGAAGTGTCTTGCCCAAGGACACAACGACCGAGAGCCCCAAGCCGGGGCTCAAACCGGCAACCTTCCGATTACAAGGCGAACTCCCAACTCTTGAGCCACGATCGGCCGAACATTTGGAATCACTGCTTAGCTGTGACTGACTTTTAACAAGAAGACAATGAATGGATCTTTAAAGACCTTTTATAATTGCTTTTTTTCCAGTGGGAAAGTTGTAAAACTTTTATTTTACGATAGTTTATCAGACCACCCGAGAGCTGCTATTGTTATCTAAATGATGAATATGAATTTTAGTTTAAATAATCTGCACAGATGTGGGATGAAGTTTTCTACACAGGGATAGAGGAGGAGATCTGTCTTCTCTCCTCACAGCAAACACAAGCACCACTGAAGGAAGGAGTGAAGGTTGATAATCAAAACTAGGAAATGAAATGGCTTGTAGCCAATATATCACAGTACTTTTCATCAATTCAAGAAGCCCTTTGTGGTTTCTTCGCTCAAACATCTTAATGGCAGCAGCCAAAATGTGATTATCTTAATTATCTCGATGCGATAATGATCAACTGAAGCCGACCTGCAATCCAAAGAGGTTTTAATGGTCGTCATTATAGGGAGTAAGTATGTATGTGTGTGTGTGTGTGTGTGGGGGGGGGGGGGGGGGTGGGGTGTACTTTCTTTGTTTGTCAGAAACTGCATGAGGTAAATGAGTCGTTTAGTTAAAAATATCTGTAATTGCAATGCAGCAAAATACAGCTGTCACTAACTAAAGAAAGCAAAAAGCTCACAATGCTGTTATTATGTTTTATGATAGAGAAACTTTCTGCTTCTAAACCACAGGAACACAAAATGACAGGATAAGATGAGGCTTTGTTGGTGAAGCTGAACTTATTTCACTTCAACCAGTGCAAACGTGAAACTGCTTTTGTGTGTTTTGGCTCAGTCCCAACACAAAAGAGAAAGTTCAGCTTCTGCACATGTTTTATCAATTAAATGAGACAAACTATCCAATTGCCCAACAGAGTTTCTTGGAATAAGACTCCCTGAGCATGCTGCCAAACATCAGTGCTCGACCAAATGTTTGCCTGAAAGCCTCCCAGTCACATTTTTTAGCCTGTTTTCATTCCATCAGGTCAGAGGTATTTGCTGAGATCTACCATCTGAAATGTTAGCTCTAACCGTTCAGGGTTGGACTCATTAAAAGTGAGTTTCTGAGCGGACAAAAATAGAGCCATGTCATTTGAAATCTGGCTACGTTGATGTGAATGGATTTCAAACCGTAAGTTATCTAATGTTGGATGGTTTCTTTTGTTTTGCTTTGTTTTTGTTGATGGGGAAAAGGACTTTTTTCCATTTGGCAGTTTAGACTCAGAGGGGATCTGTGGTTTATCCGAAGCTAAAAGACTGGTCTTTTGAAATTTGAGCAATTTAGTTAGAGTGAACTCATTTCACAAATAAGGTAAAGAGGGGAAAATGCAGTCAACAAGAAATCATGTGAATTTCATAAGAAACAGAAACAAAATCAAGCCTTGAAGATTGATCCAACCAGGTTTTGCTGATGACTGACGAACTCTGTCTGTATGAAGCTGGTGAAAAAAATGATTGATTCATTGTTATTGCTACACACAGTGCTAATGCTGTACTCTCAGAGCTGTGAGAAAAAAGGAAAAAAGGAAAGCAGACTAGTCAGCAGAGATGGGCAGCAACGCGTTACTTGTAACTAATTAGATTACCGTTACTTTCCCGTAGGAACGCTGCGTTACTGCGTTACTAAAACCGTGATTTTTTGCGAGAATGTCTCACGACAGTGACGTAAGCGAGTGCGCCGTTAGTGACAACAGCTGTCTGCAGATCAACAATGGATCACATATCGATTGTAGGAGAGAGTATAAGCGTGCAGCGTTTAAAGCGTGGAAGTACTGACCTTACTTTGAGTTTGATTCCATAAAAAGTGACAAAAACATTAGTGTCCGCTGTGCGTGGGAAGAAAACTTCTTTTTACAGCGAAAAAACCCCTAAACTTCCAAACAAGCACCGAGTAGCTACGACGTAATGGGAAACTCACAGAGACACTGCCGTATCCTTCCACTGACCGCTGCACACCTGCACCAGGGTAAACCTCCGCCTACCGCAGTCCTGCTTTACAGGTGAAAATAGAGCAACAGGACCGTTAGTCTTTGACTTTATTCATGTGTGTGTTATTTATTATTATTAGGGTTAGGGTTATTTATTCTGTGTTTTACTTGCATCTATTTGAAAGACAAAAAATAATAATTTTATTTTATGTGCTGGAATGTGCAGAAAATAGGTTTAAATGTTAAACTCATTTATTCAACTCAGAGAATGTTGCAGATAATTAAATTTTTGCTTGATGCATAAAGTTAAAAGATTAAAACTAATAAAACAAGTTAAAAAAAGAGACTTTTCCATTTGATTACATTTTGTATGATGGATTATGTAGAAAAAGTAGAATTGGGCTGAAAGATATATCGCTTTATCACCTGTTCAGGTTGTAAATCGTGTTTTTAAAAAGTAACTAAGTAATTAATTACTTTTGAAAATAAGTAATCAGTAAAGTAACGGGATTACTTTTTTGTGGAAGTAATCAGTAATTAGTTACTGATTACTTTTTTCAAGTAACTTGACCAACACTGCTAGTCAGTCTGGGAAAAGAAGGGATCTGGACATTTCCAGTCCAGGATGTTTTGGTAGAAAGATAAATGATGAATTAAAAATAACTTTTTGGGCTAAATTCTGAGATTTTAATTATTTCAATTATTGAATTAAAAAAATTTTCTTAGCTGTTGAAAGTTGATCTACTGACAAACTGCCTGTCTGTAGAAAGGCAAAGGCAGTTGGACTGATAGGTCAGGAGTTCATCCAACTGCAGGAAAATCAAACAGATCAAGCTGGTTTGAGATGACCTGGACTGTCCAAGAATGCAGAACAAAGCAAAATATCTAACAAATTGAAACAAAATCTGTATGTTTTATATATAGAGACATTAAATTTCAGTCCATTAGAAAAATACACCCAACAGTACCGTACATTTCCTGCTGCTCATGCTACCTAAACCTTACATAGAAGTGGTCAGGCAAGAGACTCTTCTGAGATAGCAAATCAGATCACTCTAAAACTGAAGATGTAATAACTGTGTTAATGTCAGCAGGGTGTTTTATGAAAACTTCAAGTTGATGCCTTGGAAGTTTTCCACTGTTAGACTTGCATCACATAATATTTAAAAAGACCTCCTGGACCTTCCTTAGAACAGTTGCATAAGTAGCCACTAAAGACGAACTAACAAAGTCCACATGCTGCAGGAATGAGGGTAATATCCACAAACTAACAGCTGGTAACCAATCTGTCAAACCTAAGATGCAGATTACTGTCTATAGATTAAAGCAGGGATCTGTCCATCAGATCCAAGGTAAGAACCATAAACCAGCCAGAACAGACCAATCAGAATAGTTTTGACTATACAGCAGGAAACTTTTCTATCTTCACAGCTGCTTTAAGTAAATTTTCATTTTTAGACGTCACACTGCGCACTGCTGCATCCTAATCTTGTCCCCACATAAGAAAGCATTTTTTAATCTTTAAAGGGTTAAATGATGAAACTTATTTCAGTTTTGTGATGGAGTCTTTCTCACATATTTCATTGTTTAATTATGTTATTGTTGATGAAACGTAACTCTCTGTAGCACAACTCTGACTAGATTTTAAACTGAAAGTATTTCCGTGCTTAAATAAAACCTTTGCACTTAGTGGACATCCGTGAGCTCTGTGAGATAAATCACTGTTGAGCAACAGTCTGGAACAGACTCGGTCATTTGTTTGAAAAGCTGCAGCAGTGAAAGGCTTTTGTGACGACTCCATGAACTGAACCAGGTTTCTCTGCTGAGTTTGGTGAAGAATTACTGACTAAACTGGCCAATAATTACTCACATGTATCACATGTATGTATATATGTATATATATACTGTATATATATTGTGTGTGTGTTATGGCCTACTATCTTCACCTCATTACTTAGCTGGAGGGAGCTGGAAGCTCAGCCCTGACCCAGATATTTTGGACAGTATCCAGTTTGGATCCTTCCCGCCCACACAAAGACATTTGTGAAGTTGAGAAGAGTATTTAAGCTTTCCGATTTTATCCAAACAAGGTTCTTGGTGAATAAAACATTTTGTAGCAAATTTGTGTGGCAAAAAGACTCGCAACAGTTTTTCTTTCTTACCTGTGCAGCATGTGCTTCACAGACTGCACAGCTGCACTTTCACTTCTTGTTTTTGAACAGTGTGCTATGCTCAGCACTGTGCAGGAATAAACACATGCAATGATAATACTGCTGCTAATCTGACAACTTGAACATTAACACACCCATGAGTCATTGTGCTCTCTGACACAAAACCGTCTGCAGTCTAACAGACTGGAGGGGAACAACTAACTACTAAATCACACTGGTCCAGGTTTAGGGTCCGTCACATTGTAAAATGACCACCACAGGGTCAATAAATAGTATTAGTCACAGCTGGTTAGGCAGTAATGGTACATTTTCAAAGTACACATCACCCTACTGTTGCTCCACTATCCAGTCCTGGCCTGTGGTTACAGTGGGAATGTAGATTTATCTCAAGGTTCAAACGCCTTCTTTATCTGCCACAGGGTAAAATAGTCTCCATTCCAAAAACCGTTCTTCAAATAATCTTGGCATTTGTCAAGATTTTAGATTAAATAATTCATGCCTGCGAGTAACTCACATTTCCCAGGAACCAGCCAGGAAACATTTATCCAAAGCCTCAGACAGATTCATGAATGTAAACTTCCATTTACTGGTTTCACATCTCACAGTGGAAAAACAAGGCTGCCATGTGATATTCTTTCCATATTTGTGCAGGAAGATCCAGAAGACATTGACCCCGAACCAGAAAGTAAGGAGCAGCAGCAGCAGACAGACACACGACAGGAACCTACCCTCATTCAGTTCCTCAAAAGTAAGAGTCCTTTTTCCACTTCTGTTTCCTGTCCAGCTGAGGTGACTGAAGGGTGTCAACCAATTTAAAAGAGGTCAACAGCAGCAAGGGCTACTTCATCCAGCTGCATCATCCAGCATTTTATGCTCTTTAGTCTATGTACCTATTAGTCTAAATGCTATTTTTTGTCCATTAGAAACTTAGTAATGCATATTAATCCTCAGTCATACTGTACACCTCCCTCAGGTTTTCCTAAAATCGCTCTGCGAACGCTGCGAAATCCCATCTACCTGCTGGTGGTTCTGGCTCTGGTGAACTTGTCAGCTCTGCTGTCCGGCCTCGCCACCTTTATGGCCAAGTTCATTGAGAAACAGTTCAGCCAGAGTGCCTCTTTCTCCACCATGATGATAGGTGAGAGGACCTGAATAGTGCCATGAAAGTCGTTACAGCGGAATCAAGCTGTGGACATAAAAATGAAGCTTCTGTTTTCTGAATTATTGATTTTTCGCAGGAGGAGTCGGGATCCCAATGGCGGTACTGGGGACCGTCCTGGGTGGAGCTCTGATGCGACGGTTCAATCTTTCAGTCAATGGCGCCAGCAAATTGTGCACAATAGCCATCCTTCTCTGCATTCTGACTGCCCTACCAATGCTGTTCCTCGGCTGTCCCACACAGAACATTGCTGGGGTTTCTAACAACAGGTACTTGTCCCGTTACCATGTAAATCCATGATTTATATTTTTTATTGTATATTCAGAACAAATTCACCTTAACAGGGGACTAAGTGTACCATAGATGGCAAACAAATGTTCTCACTTGTTTATTATAATATCACAAACTCGTGAAAACTCGAACTAATAAAACAAAATTACTGATTAAATAAAACAACTAAGTTGCCCAAAAACTCTTAATACACCAAAGAAACATATGACAAGCAACAGGGGGGGTAAAGGGTGAGAGACAGCCAGTGTAGACAGTACATCCGGGCCTGCAGCCTGTGCGCTGGTCTCCTTGATCCACCGTCAGCATTGGAAGGGAATAAGCGTCGAAGGCGTTTGGAAAGGGAGGGGGGATGAGTGTGTGCATATCAGTGTATATGTGTGTGTGTGCGTGTCCAGAGTTCAGCTGAGACAGTGTCCTTCGTCCTGCCAGGCTAAGTAAACAGTCTGCCAGCCAACCCAGGTGGCCTTGCATGAAATGGGAAGAACAGTCTAAACACAGTCGTTATCAGGGTGTTTTTGTTCGGCTCCAGCCTTGAGACCGCAGCTGGCGCCGAGAGGGTATCCGCATGAAGTGATGGTGCTTTTTACTTTAGTGCGAACAACTCATATGAATTTCAAAGCAGTTCTACAGTCCAACACTGGTCTCTCAATCTCCCGTTGGAGAGCCGCGAGCTTCGCCATGATGTTATCAAACTTACGCTCCGTGATGTTGTCATTCTTTTTGCTCAAAGAGCAGGTTCTGAGAACTCACGACTGCAGTGCACTCCCCCAAGATGTGATCGAATTTGCGCTCAAAGGTGTTATTCGAGCGAGCCCCTCCAGATGTAATCCAGTTTTTCACTCAGTGGTCTTGTTCTGAGTGTTCACGGCAGCCGTAAGCCTCTCCAAGATCTTCTCCGTGCTGACTCAATGAGCCCATTTTGAGAAACTCACGCCTCATCCCATCGTTTCAATCCCAGCGGGCAGCCTTGTGGGGGTTTGAACAGCCGGTTCCGCTTCCTTAATTCTTCGATAAGTCAGGGCCAAGCCAGCTCCGATCAGCCAGAACCCTGTTACCATGGTTCCGAATAGGTAGATATCTTCAGCACTCAGGCTCACCTGAGCCTAAACTTCTCGTTGAGAAAGAGGTGTCAATTGCATTCAGGGACCAGTTGATCAAATCCATAATTCCTCTTTTAGGTTTTAGAGAGCAGACTGTGAGAGAGTGTTCCAGAGAAAAGTAAAAACTCAAGACAAGACAAGGACATAAGAAGCTAAGCAGGGAAGATAAGGGAGAGGAGAAAAGTGCGACCGCCTTCGTCAAGAGCAGGAGCAGAAACCCCATACGCTTATTTATATAGTTTCAGGGAAAGGATACCACTGATCAACCATCGGTTAAATGGTTCATTTGACCACTGGTGGCAACCAATTTTACCTTTGGCACCAGTTTACTTCACTGCTGTAACTGCTACAGTGCAAAAGGCATGATTTACAGGTTCCTTTCTTTTGTTGGTGATGAGACCTTTGTGTAACTGATACTTAGTAAAGCCTTTGACATCTCATTTTGATAAAAATCCAGATGAACTTGATAAAATGATTCAGAATATATGTTAATAATACTTATTGTAGGCATCTACAGCTTCTTTATTCACCTTTAAAATGTTAATAAAAATGTGTGTTCGTATTTTCAGCTATGATTTGTTGCAGTGCAGTTCTAACTGTCACTGTTCTGAGGAGGCGTTTAACCCGGTCTGTGGTTCAGACGGCATGGAGTTCAGGTCTCCTTGCCATGCTGGCTGTCAATCTGTAGAAACAGACAACTTCAGCAAAGTCGTGGTAAGACTCAGTTAATCATCTTTCCAGAAATTTTTTCCTGTGAACCGATCTGTTATCTCACATTGTGACTAAGGCTCAGCTCTGTTTGCTATTCAAATTTAAATTCAAGTGGTGTGTAGTCACAAGGAACTGGCATGCTTTCTGTGGTGGTTTGCTGCCAGTTCCCATTTCATTTGTTTGTGCTCTTAGGAAATCAGTGACATCACATTCCTTGAGAATATGAGGCATTGAGACGTGGAGGCGGCAGAAACATTTCGTTTTCTCTTTCAGTCTTAGATATACGCTGGCTTTATTTCAGACTCTTACACACACACCATCATCTTGTTGATATTTGTGTAGCCTGAACATTCTGTGGAAAAGGCCCTGAAAGAAAACAGACCACAATAAACTGCACTGAGAAGCAAATTTAGCTGCCAGTTTATCATTATTATTATTTCATTTGTATCCTTGAGTTTTAATAGCTTACAGCTGTTCCAAGGTGGTCTCACTATTACAGATGTTAAGCTTAAATTCAGTGTGTGCTGCCAGAAAGGATTAGGGGCCCACTCGGGGTGGTATCTTTAGGAGTGTCATGTGTTTGTGTCACTGCGATGGTATGAGTGTCCCACTTTTCATTTTACCAGTCTGTCTGTGGATTTACCTATGAAAGTGAAAGTAAAAATACTGGTTTTAAAGAATCTAAATTGGGACCTTGAGTAATTGGCCAGATGTGCAAGAAATTCTACATCCAGATGTTGCAGAACTCTCCCAAACCTCTCCCACTGTAGGAACATTTTTTTGTAGGTTTGACGGACCCTAATGGTCTAACAACCGTTGACTTCCCATGATTTTGTGAACTCAGTTATTCACTGACAGAATGAATCAATTTCTAATCCAAGCACCGTTTCTGACTTTATGATGAAACTGGCACCGGCAATAGACCGACTTCATTATTTAAGAATTACTTTGTACAAGAGAGGAAATAAAATGCAAACAGGTTTACTTAAAAAAAAAGCTGTACAAATAACAGATCTATTTGCATGTGCGTTTCTGTAGAAATACACTGAGTGCCGGTGTGTCGGTGGTCTCAGCTTCGCCTTACCTCGGAGCTGTGGCAGTGGGTGTGAGCATCTCCTCCTACCCTTCGTGATTCTGCTGGGTCTCACTGCCTTCATCGCCGCCTTTTCCCAGACACCATCATGCATGATGATACTCAGGTATGGAAAAGATAATATAATGTCAAATAATGGGGAATGCTTAAGTCGGAGTCTTTTCATTAGCAACAGTTTTAAGTAATTTAAAGGAAGGACACCAAAACAAAAGTTTTATGAAAAAAAAAGAAAAACTTGTAAAGCTGCCTTTCATTCCCTACAGAGTCACATGACAAATTGTTGTTGTTTTAACACAATCTTTAGCCTTTAGACAAATATTTTCACATTCCAGTCAGGTACTACTTTCTTTTCTAAACATGTGAAGAATCTAGAGATTTCTCTGCAGATTGCCTACTCCATTAAATAACAGCTACTGGAAGCCTGTTTTTCGTTATCATGAATGTGATGTCTCTGCTGCAGGGAGGTACCTCCAGAGGATAAGTCTTTCGCAGTGGGAGTTCAGTACATGCTGTTCAGAGTCCTCGGTAAGTCATCACATACGTTCTCCAGTGACACGAGGTCTGTGTTTAAACTCAAAGACCTGCTGAAGGCATTTTCTTTGATGCTTATATGCTTAGATGCAGTTTCATACACTGGTTTCTGGCAATGTTAAGAATCAGTTTTACCATCTTATTTATTTTTTATTTTTTGGAGCCAGATATGATTATATTTGCACAAGACAGCAGTGCAAAGAAACATTCAGATAAAAATCCTCAAACTTCAGCCACCAAAACTAGTGCTGAGACCTACTGGACAAGCTCTTCGTACAATTACCACAGTGGCCATTTTACTGGTCAGATAAATTAAAAACGGCTCCAACAGCACAAACATGGTCACGGACTCCAGTTAGCCAAAGTGAAGCCAAGCAGACAGCTAACAGCTACAGCCACCTGTGTCACCATCCACCAGTCATAGAGGCTGCACTGTTTACTTTTTGACATAAATAAATCCAAATGAATGAATTATTTAAAAAATAATAATAATTTGGGGCCAAAATTATGATTTTAACTGAGTATTCATCTTGGTCTATTTACAGCATTCATGCCCGGTCCAGTGTTGTACGGCAGTGTCATCGACACCACCTGCATCTTATGGGGCAAGAAATGTGGCAAGCAGACGTCCTGTCAATACTACAACTTAGAGCGCTTCAGAAGCAGGTAAAAGGAACATTTAAAGATACTAACAAAATACAAAAAGTGGTCATTAAGTTTATTTGACTATTGAAATGAATGCAGCAATCATTCCTTCTCATAGTAGGAAAGATTAAATTGTCATTTATATAAATATTGTGATGCATTTTGTGAGACAGGCTGTAAATTCTTTTTAAAAGAGTAAAACAATTTCATAATCCTTATAAAAACAACAACTGAAATGAACACATTTTCTGCAGTTATAAAGGCTAAAAAATTCACTGCCAGCACAGAATCACACTTTTCTCATTCTCAGTAGAGATTTCTTGCTTTGTAAAGCGTTCTGTCATCTGATTGCATCCCGGACTAGCCCCCAACCATAAAAACAACCATAAAAAAACCATAACCACCTGTTTGTGTATTCAGGTTTCTAGGGCTGCAGGTGGTCTTTGTGTGTGGAGGGTTGCTCTGCTACCTGCTGACAATCGTCGTCCTGCGGAAAAGAGACAGGTATCAGGAAAGTGATTACCAGATGGTGAATCAGAAAATATCAGAGAATGGCAAAGAAAAAGAACTGATAACATGAAGTGGATTCTGAGAAAACACTTTTCACTGAGACTGCATAGGTAGCTTTTTTCTATGCTGGTTGAAAGGACACTGCCACTAAGCAGTGAATTACTCGGTGTGGTGGATGCTTCACTTATAACGGAGCAATGTGCTTGCATTATAAGGCAAAAATAATTTTTTTATCACTGTTTTGTTTATACATCATGGCTAACATTTCAGAATGGTTTTCTTGTTTTTAGATAGAACTTCTTAATGTGACTGACAGTGTATACTTATGTAAAGTTTCACTTACGATGTTTAGTTTTTGGCCATTGAGCAGTATATCAGTCCCAAACTGCGTGCCAAAACTAATAACCTGAGTAACACGGGACTCTGTTTTTCAAGATTTTTTTTTATTTGTCTTTGATGAAGTCATAAACTACATAAAAAGGTCGCCCTAACTACTGTGACGTCACCCCTGACATTTTGACTATCCAACTTTAGTGTTTTGGCCTCCCCCTTGTTGGGTTTTTGTAGCCAGAAGTGAGGATGCACATATATATGCAATCATATACTTAAGCACATCCATATATATAGGTAAATGATCAAAATATAATGTTTTCTTGCTATAGAAATTTAATTAAAGTAACACTTGCCTGGCATGAAAATAAGGAAAAAATATCACGTTATAGGGAGACACATGAGTTGCCATTGGCAACATGTAACAATATGTTTAGCACTACACTGTGGGACACCACTGTACCAAATTCCACTCCTTCTGCATGTATAATATTTCCTGTTTTGAGATGACTTATCTAATCAAACCCATAAATCTTTACCAATATGTCAAAGAACTGTTAGTTCCAAGCAGAAATTTTCCATGTTAGCATAAGGTCAGACAGGAAGCTCATAATTTGTAGTTTTAGATATAGCAAGACTGCAGTGCGGAATGAAGATCATCTGGATTTAGTCAGCGTCCTTTCACTAAGAGAAAGAGAATGTTCACGTTAATGTTCACATTAACGTGAACATCAGTTTCCAGTTTCTTCACACATGTCACTGCTTAACAAACACTTAGCGAGTAGCTGCAGAGTGTTTGCAAACAAGTCGGCACCTTTCATAGAAATTTCATACAACCCTTGCTACTGCAACGAACGTTTTACTACAGCACACTACACCTGTTTGTGAAAAATTTCACTGACTGCTAGCAAACTCCAGCAATGAATCACAGCCAAACGGTGGTTGCCAGGCAGTTGCCAAGCAGTCTTTAGGCCTGTGGGGCTGGGGTGAAGTAAGTTACTGACACCCTCAGGTGCTGCTTAAAAATACTCACATTGTAAAAGTAGACCTTTGCAGTATATGTGCACCTGCCTGATATACAAAAAATTGTCTCGCAAACACATGCTTTATTTAACCTTTTTTTTTTTTTTTTTTTTTTGGCCTGTCCCGTTTGGCTCTTTTGCATCAGAATTGTTGTCTAAAGGCAAAGAAAGATGCCCAACGGATTTACTTTACCAAACTGACCATCCCAGCCTTGCCGTAATGGTTCACCTTTTATTGTTTATTTTATTTTCACTTACTGAATACGGGACAGACTTGACTGGGGGAAAGAAGGGGAGAAAGAAAGAGGGAAAGAGAAACAGCTGAGAAGAGGGACGGGGGAGAAGGGCAAAAGACATAAACCAACAGAACGGGCAGAGAAAAAAAATGCATATATCAATCACCTGGATCACCTGCTGAGAAAGAAAAAAGAAAGCAAGCAGAAGAGAACAAGAGTAATAGAATAAACAACATCACAATGATATATGGGAATATGACAGTAAATACTAAATGTTAAACATTATTGTGCAGCACATAAGATCAACAGAACACAGTGTGCTTTGAGGTAGGAGCCAAAAAGGGTGTAGTTTGTGGGTGTGATCACCCGTTTGTACACCTGTGAGCATGGACGCGCTTGTTTTTTGTTTTTTTAAAAGGTTCCTTCATGTAATAATCTGCTAGCGGGTGTGGGGGGGCCACAGCCCCGTCCTCCAGGGCTTTATTTAACCATTAAGAACACAGCCTTGGTTAAAATAGTGGCTTACAAAAAGCAAAGGCATAACAAGGAAAATTAAACATTAAAAGCACAGCAGACTTCCAAAGACATGTTATAGACCCACTGGTAAAATGGTGCCTCTGGTGGTGGAAGGCTTAGTTACATTTTTTAGATGCAATTATCAAAAGTACCTGTACCTGTAAACTCTCTAATAATGAGATCAGTGTACTCACAGTGATCCCTGTGACTCTAATGCTCAGGCTGTACACTGTTCTAAATACTCACTTTATTACAGTTTTTTCTACTCTTGGATCTGTGTGACATCGCCATTAGGCGATATCCCTAACATGGTCATCTCAGGCACTTAAGCTCCGCCTACCTGCTAGTCAAACTTTCTGTTTACAAGGAGCAGTTGAAGCTGTCTTAAAGGGGGAGGAGCTAAAACAGCTCAGTAAGGTGGCTGCACGACAACCGAGTATGAGACAACGAAAGTTTATTTTGAACTGTGAATCGTGCACACAATTGGAATACAGTTGTTACCTCTGACAGATCAATGTGATTGTGGTCTTAAAGATAATACATCTGCAAAAGCATCACTATAGGAACAAGTTTCAGGTGTGAAAAATGTGGTCATTATATCATTTCCTGTATATCAGTTAAATTACATCCAGCACAGATTCCTTTAAATCTCATTTTCACTTTTACTTTCACATTTAAATGTGTCAAAAGAATTCTTATTTCAACATCACACTAATGAGGAAGCCAACAGCTTTCATCACTGAATATTTTTAGTGTACCATCATTTTCACTGGAAATGAAATAAAAGAGAAACATCCCTGTGTACAGTGAATGTATTTATGCTGTGATCTTGAAGAGAGAAAGCAGCTAGGCCAGCTTGTTTCAGACAGAGGGTGGACTGAGGGCTGAACCAGAGCCCAGGATGAGGTAAATAACAATTATTGCCAACTGTGAACCATGCAATGCTACTCTAGTGGAGCTCAAGAAAAAAAATATGGAGCTATATTGAGCAGAAAAGGTTTTCTATATGGGGGAACTACAACTTTACCAGAACACTGTGACAGGATTCTGGAGTCACGAAAAGACTTCAAAGAGATTAAAGAAGGGAAACTAAAAAAGAGAGAAGGATGGCAAACAAACAGAAAGTACAAAAAGGCACCACAACACTCTTTTTATATGAAAATGTGAATTCATGAACTTAATTCTTCCGGCACAAACAGATCCCGTGGACATTTTCCGAGTTTGGATGAATTTAATCCAGCGAGATGTCTTCAGTGTTTTGTCACTTTTTTATAAACTGTTTTCTACAAGTTTGATAAAATTATATTGTGCTGAATGTTTAAGTGTTTGTATGATAACCTTTCATACTCGAAACGCTGTTCTGTAAATATTTATATCCAATTGAACAGTGAATAAAGGACACCAGCTTTATAAAAAATATATGAAATATATAACATTTTAGAATAAAGTGGAGCAGTATCACTAAAGCACTAATCGAAATGTGATGGACAACATATCATAAAATATCATCAAAATTCATAATTTTTTTTGTATGTTTTTAAATAAAACTAATTGACACATTTAATGTTGAAGTGTGTTTATTGTGTTTATTTTTCCACATGTGATTTGTGCACATGTGTACATTGTTTACTGCTTTTTGTGTAAAAGATAAATTGGCAAATAAAAAGCAACTCGGTTTTTCTGAGCATTTACTTTTGATTTGTTTTTGTTTCTTCCATTTTTAAATCCACTTTAAAGTTTCAAAATTTATTGATTTTTTTGTTTTTAATGTCCTAACACCTTGGGGATTTTTTATGTAGCTCGTTTGTTAGAAATATTTGTGAATAACTGTAGTTTTCATTATATTTTATATGTGACAGCATTGGGAGTAACAGCATAATTTCAGTAAATTAAACAGAGGATCTTAATATTAGTGCCACCTTTTATTTTTTTAGATTCATAGAAAAGAAGTAAAATACCCGCACTCAGCTTCTTCCATATTAAAAAAAATATGTTGAAGACATGAAGACAGTGTTATAGAGAAAAGAAAATCAAACTAAATGTGGTATCTATATGTAATGTATATATGAAAACTCGGTTAAAACATTTCACATTAATGCTTTCAGCATTTTCAGTGTTTGGATCCAGATCACTGCACCACAGATGCCACCATTAAACACAGGAGGTGATCTGAAATTCAGATTAAAACAAAAATGTCGCTCGCGCGCACACACACATTAGCAGATCTGTCAAACTGTGACCAAATTTCCTGAAGCCTAAACAGGCATTCTTTCCAACTGACAGATTTATCGAGCTCCTCATCAAGTTTTCATAAAACATTCCAGCTTTGAGGTCGGACCACCTGCACAAACAGGCAAGTTCAGGCAGAAGCTTTAAGATGTCATTGGCTGAACGTCTGTGACAGTTGGAGCACTGATGGTGTATCTGCTGCAGGCTCAAACATGTGTGCTGCTCCTACTTCAACACACAACAGGTATGTGCAAAGGCGTAGCATGCGGCATCACACTTCAGTGCAGCAATTCACAATACAGGGTAAATATTTCACATCGAAATGTCAATAAACTCAAAGAAACATGAACACTAACTGAGACGTGAGAAATGACTAAAAACAGCTGTGAAGAAATTCATGAAGAAAACCAAGAAAAGATACTAAAAATATACAAAAAGTCCAAAAACAACAGAGAAGAAATGCAGACTCTGCGGCATGTTTCTAAGTTTATCTAAAATGCCTCCAACAGTTTGGCCTGAACATAGCTGGTGAGTCACCCGACCACAGAAAAACATATAAACCTGAAAAAAAAACATTAAGAAAGAGATGCAAAGCCAGAACAACACGATACAAATTCAACAAAAGGAGATCGAAAATGGCTAAACGGGCGAAAATATCCCATAAGAGAAAAATAAGAAAAGAAACATGAATAAGCAAGAAAACCACAAAAACACAACGAGACAAAGAGCAGCAAAAAAGAAGGACAAAGTGAACAACACTGTTATCCCTTATGCAGCAAGTTTGTCAGACAAACCCAGGAGAGTCTTCTCCAAGCACAACATCACAGTGTACTTTAGATCCAGCCACACACTCAGACAAAAACTGGTTCATCCCAAAGACAAAACTCCTAAACACAAACTTAACAATGTGGTGTCTGCTGTACAGTGCAGCGAGGAATGCCCAGACCTCTGAGGAAGAAGAACCTGGACCAGGAACTGCTGCTGGCCTTCTACAGCTCCTCAGTGAAGAGCGTGCTCCTCCTGCATGGGTTTTGGTACTCAGGGGCCATGACTGAGAACAGTAAGGCCGGGCAGAGGGTCATTAACACCACCTAAAAATTCAATGGCTGCCCTCTGCCACCCCTGAAGGCCATCGCCAGATCCTCCTGTCTCAGGTGAACCAGGGCCATCGCAGGTGACCCCTCGCACCTCGGCCGCCACTCGTTTGAGCCGCTGCCCTCTGGACAGCACCGCAGATCAATCAGGTCCCACACTATCTGAGCCATGGTCTGAGTAACCCTTGTCACTCAGGCCACTCACACACTGACTCTGAACTCAGGTCTTTTTGCACTGCTTCCAAACACTTTGTTCTCCATTGTGTGCATTTCTCTTGTTTTGTATGTATTCGTCTTGACTGTACATCTCTCTTCTTTTTGCAATTTATTCCTGATGTCTTTATTATTTATATTCTGCTTTTTACTCCTGCAGAGTTTGCCTGGGGCACGCATAATTGTGTTGTACATGTACAATAACAATAAAGGGCTATTCTATCCTATTCTATTCTATGATCAATGGTGGATCAACAACCATTTTAAGTGGCAACTCCCACCAGGCTTTAATATCTGGGACTCTCCACCATTTCATCTTAGAACTGAAGACGCTTCTCAGATGAAACGTCTTCAAGAAAATTAAGTTTCAGTCGCTTTCCTTTCCAAGTTCCTTAGGTTACTATGACCTGGATACCTGAGAACCTACACAGACATACTCCTGGAAACAGGAACAATCAAAGCTCTGTGATAGCTCCCATTTCAATGTAGGGCTCTCCAGGAAGTGCAATGTGATTCATACTTTCAAAGGCAAACTTGGTTCAGCACCAGAAAAAAGCATGTTGAAAAAATCCATCCAAGTTTCATCTGTGTGACCAACAGTGAGCTCAAGAAAAGAAACCAAAGAAGGAGAAAAAGCCCAACAGTGAAGTCCAGGCTGTATTCATATGTTAACAGTCTTCTGTAGTGTTTCAGCTGATAGACCTCAGCAGCAGTATAAAATCTCCTCCATATTTAAACTTCTTCAGCTTTTTTACATCTGCAAGCCCCTTTGCAACCCCCCTCTACCCTAGCTCCTCCTTCCATGCTGTCACTGAACTAAACACACGTCATCATTATTAGCTAGTTTTGTTAGTAGGTAGTATTTTTCTAATGCTAATGAAGTTGCAGAGCCATCACAGATCTGATGAGACATCCTTTACATCAATAGCAAAATATATGTTTTTTTTTATAGCGCCGACTAACTGGTAACATCTCAACTCTTTCAAATGTAAAAACTCAAAGTCAGTCTGTGGGCCCCAGTTCTGTGTGGGAAGTATGAAAAACAAGAGGAGAACATCTCTCCTGCTTAATCTCCATGAATATCATCAGTAAAGTAGAAATGTGGTGGGCCTGGCCTGTGGGGGGTCTCGCTGCTCGTCTTATTGCTCTAGGCTTAGATGTGAAGCACAGACCAACACGTTCTCACTCCTAATGATGAGTTAGAGCACAGACGGGTCCCAGAACAGAGCCACGATGCCAAACCTAAAGAGTGACTCTTTTGTCTTTTAAACTGATGCAGCATGCTTTCATCCTCTTACATTGTAGCGCTGTACAAAAAGGAAACAGTTTTTCAGGCTAAAGGTCTGTTTCATCATGATGTTGTGACACAGAGGAG
Organism: Copadichromis virginalis; assembly: GCF_057382275.1. Lineage (NCBI taxonomy): Eukaryota > Metazoa > Chordata > Actinopteri > Cichliformes > Cichlidae > Copadichromis > Copadichromis virginalis. Next base: position 33,991,820 of record NC_140627.1, read on the forward strand.
GAAGTGAGCTTTCTCCTACAGACATTGTGCTGTCAGAGCTAAAGCACCACCACAAAACTGCACCGACAGCTCCAAAAAACTCCATCTTCATCTGGGCTCTGTTGCTTTTGTAGATTTTGAGAAAGCAAATTGTAATTTGAACCACGGTTCATATCGTAGACATTCATGAAGGCTCAGCAGAACGTGCTCACCACACGCTAAAAAAAGAAATACAAACTTTTTGAACAGTGATGATTTCAAACTGCTGGATCAGCATTTTTGATTTGTGTTATGTGAACCTCCTTATATTCTTTACACAACAGGTTGTTACAGTGGGGCAAAAAAGTATTTAGTCAGCCACCGATTGTGCAAGTTCCCCCACTTAAAATGATGACAGAGGTCAGTAATTTGCACCAGAGGTACACTTCAACTGTGAGAGACAGAATGTGAAAAAAAAATCCATGAATCCACATGGTAGGATTTGTAAAGAATTTATTCGGCAGTTGATTTTTTTTTCTTTTGTTTTGGGGTCAAATTAAATTTGAATTTAAAATCTTAATACCTTTTTCATTTTCAGTTTGTTCATGTGAAATCTAACTTTTTTGTTTTTAAATGAAACTATTTTAAAGGCTTTTATTTTCATTTTCACTGATCGGGGACTTCGTAGCATTTTAATACTGTTTGTTTTACTTTTGGGTTCAGTATTTCTCTGTCTCTATCGGATCTTTGGGTTCTTCTAATCCTGGGATGCTCTGCTACCTTCACCATGAGTACCTTTGCTTTTCTCCAGTTGTTTTGACTTTTTTCTGATTATTTATTTATATACTTAACTTATAGTTGAGCATTCCCACTTTTTGGAATAAACGGAGCCTTTTAAAGGAAGAAGGGGTCGAGACAGGAGGCACAGCTGCTTATTATAGTTTTATGCCAGTATCGGGAATGTCACAGCTGCAGCTTCCTGGTTGTAGAAAAGACAATCTACCCCTCCATCTGAACTTTTGTCCCTTAGCAATAAAAAAAGCATGGCAGCTTTCACTCGAGTATAAACATGACCTCCAACCTCCTTCTTCAGCAGATTTCCTGTCAGGTGTCGTTTCCTCCTGAATTCTTCCATGAGGTCTTTGAACCAAAACACGAGCGACAGCTTAAATTCACAGAAAGTGACAGATGGGTTCAAAGGCTGCAAAGACTCCCAAAGACTGTTTGTCAGATGGAGAAGGACAACAAAATTCAAGGTTTCTATCATAAAAAAAACTTTTTAGGATATCAGGATTTACCAAAAAAAAAACCATGTTGGATCTTCGTGTCCAACATGTTTTAACAACACAAATTAATTTCACTGCCACGTCTTTTCCCACATTATCTGATATCTATCTAGATCCCAGGTGTCAGCAGACCTGAACCCTCGCCTGCAATCAGCTTGTGGGTACATCCACCTGCCGTGTGCTTTGCCAAAGCGCCTGTTCTGTTCTCACGCTGATGTTGTAACGCGTCGGCTCCCTTTGACTTCCTGAGTAAACAGTATGTAACATTAATCCGACGTCGTTCTCTGTCACAGCCTTCGTTTATGCAATCGCTTCATTCATCAGTCTCATGAAGGACTCTGGTTACTTCTGTCTTGTGCTGAATTTTTACTTTCAATTTACAGAAAATATCATTGAAAAACATTAAATTCTTTTAATTTTACATTTGGAAAAAATGACAATTGAGAGTTAAATACACACAAAAGGACAGACAATCATTTCAAAATGAAGCAAACTGACAGAATAATCAGGGCTCTGCTCCAGGAAGCAGGTTCACAAACTCAAGTTTATTATATCCGAGATCGCCAAGTCAGTGTTTTTAGTTCGGTCAGAGTTAGTTTGACAATTAGCCATCATCAGAAGAGCATGACTCACCATGGCAACAGATAAGTAAAGGCCAGAACGTCCATTTTAATCCACTGGATTGAGGAATATGAATATGCTCGTGATACTAGGAGGGGAGAAATGATGAACTGCAAAAAGGTCATCTTCTTTTTTTTATCGCACTCTGTTATTTCTGCCATTATGGAAACAATTAGTAAGATTTAGAAGATAAATCTGATTTCATCTTTAATCTAATCTCAGTCTTCACTGATACGGACACACCAGGCCAATGATAGTGACCGTTTCACACTGATGGAAGAAAGAAGCAGAATTTTTTTCAAGACTTAAGTAAAAGCAAACATGTTAAAATAAACATTGAACTATAGAGCTGTCTGTGTGTTGGACAGATAGATTTGAGATATTTCAGTTTAATTTTAGACTGTGGACAAAATCAGCAGCTATGATACGGGGGTTTATCCGGGGTAATCTGGAAAATGAGTCACGCTAAACCGGATCCAGTGTGAATCCTTGATCCATCTGGGAACTGCCCTGTTACAGAGCCTCGGATTCCTTCAGGGGATCTGGTTCTGGGTCCACCCACTGAGACTGATTTAGCTGATTTTCAGTAGAAAAATATTGAGGCTCAGAATGTAAACATTTAAAATGTTGTTTGACACCAATCTGAATTTCAACATGATATGTAATCAGATTACAATTAGACCGTCTGCAGCTGCATTGAAAGTGATCGTGTGCGCTTTGCTGTTACACCACATGTGAGCTGAAGTTCCTCTGCTGCCTCTGGCGGATATCACTGAGTGTTTGTCGCCCTCTGATGGACACTCAGAGGTGTTGGCTGGTGAGTCTGGACTGCAGAGTAATTATCAGCATTTCATTAAAGTACAAATGTACTCATTTACCTTACTGCATTTAAAATGTTGTGAACTGAGCTGATGGAGTCATGTCAGTGTTTCTCCTCAGCATCCTGCAGCTTTAAGGCTACGTCCACACTAGCTCGGATAGATTTGAAAACTCCACGTCCACACTAGCATTTTCAGTCGTTTTCACAGAGTTGCACATCCACATTCAAACACTTACGTTCCAGTCCTGCGCATGCGTGAAACACAAGACGATTCAACCTGCAACCTCAAAGGAAAACGCATTAGTGTGGACGTAGCCTCAGAAACTTTAGTCCAGAACAACAAGGACATCACACACAACGAGGACTTCTTCAAGCTTTGCTCACAAACTTTCTGTCCTTTTCCCTCCGTCTGGGAAGTGTTTCAGGAATCTCAGACGGGGTAATTGAGACCACATGTGTGCACCACACTGATGTGTGACCCACACCTCCCTGTGAACATTATAATCGCCCGTCTGAGAATGCTTTCCACCTCTGCTTACATTCTATTAAATGTTTCAGAAAAGTGTGATTACGTCAACTTCTAATGATTCACTTGATTAGTTTCAGTGGGTCAGGACTGCAGCTGCCGTGTGTCGTATGACAAAAGCACCTTCAGGTATCTCTGTAACCTATTAAAACATGTTGCCAGTAGCGCCCTCACAAGGCTAGTTATAGAAGTCAACTTAGGAGTTTTTCAGCCTCCTGCTGTCCCACACGCTTATATGTTGTTGTTGCTTTATTGTTAATTTATGATGTGATCTCCAGTGTTTTCCTGAAACTGGGGTCACCTGTTGTTCATGTATGACAATACTAATAAAGTTATAGTTCAGTGGTGTTCATAACACACACACATTGCGAATACAAACTGAGCTCTCTGTCTCACGGTTCCCTCTTCTCACTCTGCTGAAGTTCCAATGAAATGCAGACTAAAGAACTGGAGAGAGGTCTGAGAGCTGGAAGAAGCCGAACGTTTGTCATCTGGAAAACCTGGAACAGATGCAAATGAAGCCAGGCACCAATGAATAATTCATAATTCAAAAGAAATATCAACATATTGACAGCAGAACATGAATGCAATTCAATTCAGTTTTATTTACAGAGCACCAAATTCCAACAATCAGCTCAAATCAGTTTTTCCTTCCCACTGTCGCCAAAGTGCTGCTCATAGGGGGTCATATGATTGTTGGGCTTTTCTCTGTATCTATGAAGCGCTTTGAGGCGACTCTTGTTGTGATTTGGCGCTATATGAATATAATTGAATTGAATTAAATTGAACTGTTCTCGAGCTTCAGATTCACAATGAAATTTTATCGTGCGGTTTAAAACCAACTGTTAGTTTGATGAATATGACCTCGATGCTCTCTTGCTGGCACCATAGGGGCTTCTGTTATCACTATATTTACTGTATGTGGATTTTGATGATGCTCTAGCTCATTTTGTAGGAACCTGAAATTCACCTTAGCACAGTGATGTGCTGCCACAGGTCTTGATCACACAGCTGTTGGTATGTCAGTCAGCTACTGCAATTTTACAGAAATAATACTTTTTAATTCTTCAGACTGTCTCGTGTGAACCAAATGCCACTTCAGTTTCATAAAGCTTTATTGAACAACAAATGTAAACTGACCAATTCCACTTTGTATTCATCAAACTTTCCCTGATAGCATCTGTCCACAGTTCAACTTTGTAAAACAAGTCTACACATAATGAAATGTTTGTGCAGCATCCATAAAAAGATCATTACCTGTGTGGGTATTATGCTCTGACTGAGTGTTATCAGAGGAGAAGTAGAAAATTAAAATGACCAAATAAAACAAGTCATTCCAACATCCCAGACTGATTTACTTCCTGTTTTATTCATAGAAAATGCAAAGCTCCAAACAACCTAAACAGGACGTGTTGCAGCTGTCACACCTCTCACATGGTGAAAAGCAGATGACCACTGAAGGTAGTCTGATGGTTTTTATGATGGAAAGTAAATCCGTTGGGCATCTTTCTTTAATATGATAACACTCTTGTGTCAGCAATGAGACGCAAAAACACCTGATCTCCAACCTCCAGAAGTAGTGAGGCAAACTTAGAGGAACTTCCAGCCCCAGATCGCAGGTGTTCATATGCAATGAAAATCTTCTTTCCACTCTTGTACAACACAGTCAAAGTGGTAGGCTCCTCTCACTGGTGCAGTAAAAATACCTGTGGGACATTTGTTTTTCTTAAATGGAAAATCAGCTGTTAGAACATCTGGAACATCAGCCTGACATCAACATAGCTGAGAAGTGACATTAAATAGAGAAGAAGTAATATTAAAAATAATTGTCAATAAATAAATAAACAAACAAAAACATCACCATGAATAGTGTTCGTTTCTCATTTCTGTTCTGGAAATAATTTAACCTGAAGGAGGCTTCCTGTTGCTGGTACGTCCCTCACCTGGCATCATACTCTACCTTCATTGGCCTTCTGTAGGTCTTTGATCTGCTCTTTCACTTTCTCCATACTGTCCCCAGACATGTGCTGTATAAGCGTCATCTCCTAACTCGAGCTTTTTATAACATGGCACGGGCTGCGTGGAATCTGCTGGTCATGTGAAATGTGATGGCAGTGTAGACAGTGCAGATTTGGGCTCAGGACACACAAGCCACAGAAGACAAAAAGGTAAACAAGACAGAGCAAAGGAATGGAAATACAACAGGATTAATCCATCTGTTAACAAAAGCAGTCAGGGAAGTAAAGACATTGAATAATAAGCACCAGGAAAGCATAACACCATAACCAGAAGGTGAAATAACTATACAGAATAAATGACCAAAATACAAGATTATCAAAAATGCAAACTAGAAACTCCTAATCATCCCAAAACGCAAAACGCTACGTCCAACAACAAAGGGATACAATGAACCATAAATATGCTTCTGTAACTGTAAAAATTTAAATGAATAAACTCGCTGTAACGGTGGACCCAAGAAATACCAGCCGGAGCGACTTTGACAGTGCAGAACTTTTTATTGAACTCGGGGTTGTACGTGGACACATATACTCCGCGCTCTCTTTCTCTGCTGTCACCTCCGTCTCCGTCTGTCACTGCCAACATATAAAGAGACACAATCACTGTCAGATCCCAGCACACCTGTTCACCCCGCCCCTGCGCCGCCCCGGGAGCTCACTGCGTCACGCCTCCTCTGCAGCTGGCCAAGGACCACACCCACGCCACACACGCATTCTGCTAAAGCTACCATGAGCGTTGGTATCCTCATCAGCCACCTCACACAGTGCAGAGCCACAGGATCACACCTACAGGTGCTGGTGAATGATTGAGGAAGCAGGCTTCTTAGACTGCATTACTTAACAAACTGAAAAACTGAAAATGAGCATGTGAAAATCTGGTTGTTGAATAAAGTACAAATCTATTCAGACTGACACTGACTGATCCAAATATATAACATTTCCCACTTGGTCCCCAAACATTGTCAGGGTGTTTTGTTTTCAATAAATATACAGTAAGGGAAACATGATTTGAACCCCTGATGATTTTGTAAGTCTGCCAGAAAAATAAATAAATGAACATGCTTCTTCTTGAGCCAATACTTTATTGTGTTGGCCGTGTGTTTTGGATCATTGTCGTGCTTGAATACACACCCACGACCCATTTTCAATGCTCTGACTGAGGGAAGGAGGTTCTCACCCACGATTTGACGATACATGGCCCCCATCAATTCCTCTTTGATGCAGTGCAGCTGTCCTGTCCCCTTGGCAGAAAAACACCCCCAATGCATAATGTTTCCTTGTTGACGGTGGGGATGGTGTTCTTGCAGTCATAGGTAGCATTCCTCCTCCAAACATGGCGAGTTCAGACAGGCCTGTACATGTGCAGATGGACCTTGCAGGCACTGCAGGATTTCAGTCCTTCACGGCGTAGCGTGTTACCAATTGTTTTCTTAGTGACTCTGGTCCCACTCTCAGAAAAACGATGGTTCTTAAATGGTTCTTCAGATGTCTTCATGGTTCTTTAAAGAACCATCATACGTCATCGAACCTTTTTATTTTGTGGATGGTTCTTCAGCTATTACAAATGGTTCTTTAAAGAACAAAAGGTTCTTCATCCTTAGCTGTCTAAGTTTGATGGTGTAAATGGCATAAATATTTATTCACTATAATGAGGCTGTGAATTATACTGTGTGTTTTGTTTGTGTGCATGTGTGTGCGAAGGGGGAGGTGGGTTACCTGGTGATTACCCTTCAAGAGCAGATGGTAGGAAACTGAATATTCAAATAAAAGTTAGAAATACTTAAAAATATACTGGTGGCAGGGGTGGGGGCCAAAGCCTAAAGACCCTAACCCCAACACCCCTAACCCCGCAAACCCACTGATCACAAATAATGTGGTGACAGAATATGGAATTTATTATTAAGACATTTATGAATGTGGTGAGTTAACAAACAGTAGACACAATGCACACATCCAAACACTGTTCTGTTTTAAATTTTAATAAAGTATTACTATTTTCTGCTTCAAGGCATTACTTTTGAGATTATTATATATATTAGCAAATATAGCATATAGCACAATATAGCATTGTTTTTTATAATGTGTTCTTGTGAATTGATTGTGTATCGCATACATTCGATTTGACTTTCTGCGAGACAACAGTCGTCCGCTGGCCAAAAAAGTTTTCCAAATACCTCCACGTGATCTAGCCTGGATTTAGAAAAGAATAGGAAAAAAAATCTGCACCTCCTGCTTCAGATGCAATTTGTGTTTCTGTGTTAAGAGGCGGCGGCGAGAGGGGAGACCTCGGCTCATCCAGCTGGAGAGCCTGACCAGGAGGAGTCGAACATTAACTCGGCTCTTCCAGGGCACCCTGCAGACTCGGCTGTTGGCATCGATGAGGGATGACGTGAACGCCAAACTGGAGTCCATCACAGGTCAACTGCAGGTATGCGAGTCAGACCTTCTGAGGAGGGTTTCACTTTTCTCTCTTCTTTATAATTGACTCTTTTCTCTCTCTTTCAGCTCCTTGTCTCAGAGTGGGAGGGATTTGAAGCACAAAGGGAGGAGCTTGTCGTTTGGTTGGCTGATATGGATGTCCGCCTGAGAGGTTGACCAGCTGACAGGAAACACCTGTGAAAAACTGAAACAACTGCAGGTGTGGGCTTGTTTTGATATGACATATATTTGATATGATACATACGTCAGAGACATTGTCCTAAACTGGACTAACAAAGGACCATGAGTCCAACATGAAACTTACCTTACATAGCGTAAGGCTGAAGTTCATTGATCATTTTAATCATAAACTTGTTGTTGAAATATTTTTACTGAACATGCAAACATCTGCTGATGAAAATGTGTTGATTTAATGGTCTGTTATGAAGCTATTTCTAATGTGTTTTATCACTTTCTGATGTTTTATTAATTAAACAATACATGTATTGTTGTGTTATCTGTAGATATAGTATTTATATATATTTATTTATAGTATAGCAAATATATTTAATTACCGTAATTGTCGGGCTATAAGCCGCTACTTTTTGCACCAGCTTTGAACCCTGCGGCTTTTAGTCAGGTGCGGCTTTTCTATGGATTGTCCATGATTTTTGTCATATCGTAAGACGATTTGTTTTGTTTGTTCCGCTGTTGTACGGCACTACGTTGCCTGGCGGAAGGGCATGTGATCAGACACACAGTATCGGGGTTCAAGAGTGGTATGTTGGTCACATGTCCATCCGCCAGGCAACATAGTGCCGTACAAGTAGCGCGAAAAACAAACTTCAAAGTAGCGCTACACCTTCAGCAAGTTATGCCCAACTCCACCAGTGGATTCTGACAGCGTGGAAAAGTGTGAAAACATCCACGATCACCAACGGATTTCGAAGGGCTGAATGCTGCATGATGGAGAGGAGGACACCGCCACGGCCTTTCTGAGGGTGTTCGACTCTGACACTGACAACGAGGATTTCTTTGGTTTTGAAAGTGACAACGAAGGAAAGGAGCTGAGAGTGGATGACGAAGCCATCCTGAGCCTGTTCGTGTCCGACACTGGAGAAGAGGACTTTGGTGGTTTTAGTGCGCAGGAAGAAGAGAAAGATGGTGAATGACTGACTTTTCTTCTTGTTAAAGCCGTGTCACTGCACCTGAGCCTAAAAGGTAGTCCGAATCTATTTTTCTGGTGTGCTGTAGGTTACTGTTATGTACTACATTTGTTACTCATTTATGAAGCACAGCACATGTTTTGTACTTGTAATTACCACTACTTGTACATATACCTAAAAAGTTATGCAAATATGTACCCATAACTTGTTTTTCAAAATAATAATAAAAGGGGTGTGTCTCCAAACAGCCATCTCTTTCCTGACAATTCGATTTGTGCATATTCTCTTACATATGATAAGTCAACATTGAAACGCCTGCGGCTTTTAGTCAGGTGCTGCTAATGTATGTACAAAACAGGATTTTCCCCTGATTTTAGCTTGTGCGGCTAATATTCAGGTGCGCTCTGTAGTCCGGGAAATACGGTATTACTGTTTAAAACACTAATGTGACATGTATTAGTAGTGATGCTGTGCTGAGGGTTAAAATGCCTTTTTGTCTTTTGGTAACTACAAAATGACAATAAACCATTAATATATGTCTATGTGCTCGTATTTATTTTACCCTACTGAAATTCAATTTATGATGCATTTTATTTTGAAAGATTTAAAATGGTTTTTTAAAGAACCATTTTAAAAAAGGTTCATTGAAAAACCATTAAAGGTGCCCCAAAGAACCATTTCTTGATGGTTCTTTGGGGCACCTTTAATGGTTTTTCAATGAACCACTGAAAGAAATGGTTCTTCAAAGAACCATTGTTTGAAAGGTTCTTTGTGGCACCAAAAAAGGTTCTTCTATGGCATCAGTCTAAAGAACCACTTTTGGTTCCAGTTGGCACCTTTATTTATTTATTTATTTATTTATTATTTTGTTCAGTTTACGAGTGATTTCAGCCTCATCTTCACTCAGATATTTACATCATCTCCAAGATCCAACTGTGAAACACAATTTTCATTACTGTGACTGATGAATGATCGGCATGCTCTGTTTAAAGCTTTACACTGATCAGGCTGATTTAAGCTGATTGTGCAGTAACGTGCAGCGAATGTTCATAGACTGACCGACAGTCTGACAGCATCACTGCCCACAGACTCTCAGAGTTACAGAGACTCCAGCTTTGATTCTGATGATAAATCTGTGATAAAATCATCGTCTCTGTCTTTATATTGATGACTGAATGCAAAAGCGCAAAAACCAGCAAACTAATATTGAATGGTGACAGACACAAAACAGAACAAAGTCTTGTCTATTTGCAG